>NC_088865.1:52111207-52356426 GCF_032884065.1 Artemia franciscana
TAACCGTTACATCAAAGTAGATAACTCGTTGGTCGTTTCATATTCACCTTTATTATCGAAAACATACAATGCACACATAAACATGGAATATCGTAATTCCTTAAAGACAATCAAATACATATGTAAATACGTCAACAAAGGCAGCGACATGGCAGTTTTTGGCTTGCAGTCTGAAATCAGTGATATCGGTGAAGCCGTACAATATCAGGCTTGAAGATACATAAGCTGTAATAAGGCTCTGTGGTGTATTCTTTCATTTCTGATTAATGAACGAAGTTCAGCTGTTGTTCACTTAGCGTTACATTTACAGAATGGTCAACTTGTTTATTTTTTGGAATCCAATATGCAACAAAGATCCCTGAACCCACCAGATACAACATTAATTGCTTTCCTCACGTTATGTCAAAATGATTCTTTTGCAAAAAAAAACTGCTGTATTCTGAAGTGCCAACATATTACGCATGGAATGCTAATAAAATATCATTTGAACGTGGAAAACGGGGTGAGTCAGTCGACGGCCAGCCTAACATCTTCAAAGAAACCACGATAGGAAGAATCTACACCATTCACCCCAATCAAGATGAATCTTCTTTCTCTGCCTGATTTTGGATAATGTACCCGGCCCGACGTCCTTTGAGCATTTGAAAATTGTAAACGGGACTATGCATGGCACTCATTTTAGTGCATGTCAAGCTCTGAATTTATTGGAGAACGACCAACACTGGAATAGTTGCATCAATAACGCGTGCAAAACGTCAACTCCAAGTCAAATTCGTGCATTGTTTGGAATTTTATTGACAACTTGCTCTCCTTCATCTCCTACAGAGTTTTGGTAAAAATACAAATCGCAAATGGCCGAGAATATACTCAAGCAAATACGGTTAGAGAGGTCAGATATGAACTTGGACTTTACAAAATAAGTTTATTACTGCACTTCAAATATAATTGAATATTTGTGCCTATCTATGGCAAACAAAATTCTCAAGCACTTGGGAATACCTTCAACTAATCGTACTGCTGTTATTTCTACATGTGTAGAATTGGATCGTGAACACAGTTACAATATGATTGATATTTTACCGTATGTACAAACAATTATAAGTTAACGTCTGAACAAAAATGCATCTGCGATCAGATAATGCATGTTTCTTCCGTAATAGCCGCAACGATGCTGCCTGGAGGGAGAACTGCTCATTCCGCTTTGAAATTGCCTCTGAATGTGCGATTGACAGAAACTCCAACGTGTAATATTTCCAAATCATCAGGGATGGGTAGAAAATTGCAGCAGTGCGAACTTACTGTTTGGGACGAGGGCTCAGTGGTGCAAAAAATTCGCTCGATCCTCTCGAGCGATCATTTCGAGATTTACGAGGAAATTCTAAGCCCTTTAACAGCACAACAATATTGCTTGCGGGAGATTTCAGGCAAACATTACCTATTATTCCTTGATCGACACCTGTGGATGAAGTGAATGCTTGCCTGAATAATTCTTATTTATGGAAACTCGTAAAAACATTGAAATTAGCTATAAATATACGTGTCTGATTGCAAAATAACCACTCTGGTGAAATATTTTCCGATCAATTGCTGGCAATTGGAAACAGAAAGCTCCAAGTTGACTCAATTTCAGGACACATACAACTGCCTCCTGAATTCTGTAATTAGTGACGTCAAACAATGATTTGATTGATGAGGTATTTCCAAATATTCTAACCAATTATATAAATCATAAGTGACTAAGTGAACAAGCAATTCTGGCAACCAAAAAAAAGACGTCCACGAAATCAACAATATTATTCTGACTAAGATTCGAGACCAGGCAATTATTTACAATTCAGTCGACAAAGTTCTGGAATCAAATGATGTGATTAACTATCCATCAGAAATTTTAAATTCCCCGGATCTCCCAGGGTTCACACCGCACGTGCTACAACTGAAGATTAGAATACCAATAATACTGTTGCGAAATATTAACTCACCAAAGCTTTGAAACGGCACAAGACTGGCCGTGAAAGAACAATTGAAAACGTAATAGAGGCAATAATCTTGACAGGGCCTTCCGAGGATGAGGCTGTTCTTATTCCTCGCATTCCCATGATTTCAACGGATCTGCCTTTTCAATTTAAAAGAATGCAATTCCCAATTTGATTAGTGCATTCAGTTTGATAGTGCATTCTAAAACTAGAAGCATTATTTGGGCGTCGGAAAGTATTGAAATGATTTTAAGAGTAGAGCACAATTTTAAGACTATTTCTTAGAAATTTTGTCTTTTTTTTTCTTTTTCTTGGGTAAAATAATTCCTGAGACATGTCACTTTTAAAGTTTGAAGGATTGGTAACTATGGTCTTCGATCGTTGTTGATGCAATGTGTTGCTGATGTAGCAGTGTGTTTGACAAAGCCAACTGGAATTTGCTGTGGCGCTTAACGGTGCTCTTGCAACACGAATCTAAATTTACTTACAAACTAGTAATTTTTTCTGTATATTTGATTCATGCACAACTTCATGTGATGGAGCCTGCCAATGTGTTGTACTGCTTCACAAAATTTTTGTAACGCAAGCCTAGTTTTATAAACACACTAATAATCTGTAGTTCTCTGCATTTTGCCCCTGGGAGGGGCACTCACTCCTTTGAAGGCAGGGGGGTTGAGTTCAGGAAGTGTTGTTGAGTTCAGGAGCCACTAGGTGGTTTTGAGAAATACGGCTTCAAGTGGGACAAATTGTGGCTTTAACTCGATCAATCGCAAGTAGAGGACAGATCACTTTAGCAAAACTGGTCAAGGAGCTTCTAGATGCCAATTTGTTCTGAATAGCCTGTGCCTCGTCTTAAGTAAGTAACCAAGTACGTAGTAAAATTTTGCATTTGGTTAATTTGTTTTTGCTTCTCACATTCACGTATTTGATTGGTAGCCTTAGAGAGCTAAGTACATTTGGCACTCACCTTATAACTGAGACTTTTATTACAATTATATTTGCAATATTAAAAGGTATTATATGTACTATTATCTTTGTATTATGTTTCTTGCTATGTGCATTTTTTGTTTTTGTTATGTTATTGTATCATCAGGGGCTATTTTTATTTGTGTTATTGCTAGGTGTGCAAGTGTTGATTTGTTTATTTCCACTGCCTGAAGTTGTTGCCGCAAACATTTAGTAGCGACTGGTTTAATACAATTACCCATGGTGAGAAACCATATAGCATACGATGAAAAAAAAGACAAAAAAAAAGAAAAACACATTCTCATGTAAAACATGAAATTTCGCATTTGCTTGGAAATTCAATTTTCTTTAATTAGTCCTACCTGAAATATTGGTTTTCATTTTTTGTTCGTAATCACAGTTGTCCCTTATTACAATCTTATTACTTTTATCAGCTCAATTGATAATTAGGTTTTTCTTATTACGTCTTTTAGTATTTTAAAGTTATTTTTGTTTTCATTTTTAATTTTTTCTATTATTGAGACCGTTAAGCTGTCTTATAATTTCAGCCCTAAGATGTAAATAGAAGTAGTGCTAGTTGGAAAGCAGAATTTAGACCCTTAAAAATCTAAAATAATCATAATAAAATTTAAAATTTAAATATATAAAAAGAATCTAAAACTAAAGACAGTAAAAACAAGAGCTAAGAACTCATATGGCACTTGTGACGAGGCGAGAAGAGCTAAGAGCCAAGAGATTATATGGTATGAGCTCTAGCAAAACGCTATGAATCAATAGATTGACTTAAAAAGGAAAATGAGAGGCTTAATGCCAGTCAGGATTTAAAATAAGAGCTCTAAGTCACGATGTTCTTCTAAATATCAAAATTAATTAAGATCTGATCACCCAATCGTAAGTTATAAATGCCTCATTTTTTTTAATTTTTCCTCTCCCTTTAGCCCCCCAGATGGTCGAATCTAGGAAAACGACTTTATCAAGTCAAATTGTGCACCTCCCTGACACGCCTACAAATTTTCATTGTCCTAGAACGTCCAGAAGCACCAAACTCACCAATTCATTGAACCCCTCCCCCCAACTCCTCCAAAGAGAGCGAATCCAGTACGATTCTGTCAATCACGTATCAAAGACATTTGTTTATTCTATCCACCAAGCTTCATCCCGATTCCTCCACTCCAAGTGTTTTTCCAAGATTTCCCCCTCCAACTCCCCCCAATGTCAAAACATTTGGTCGGGATTTGAAATAAGAGCTCTGAGACATGAATTCCTTCTAAAATCAAATTTCATTAAGATCCGATCATCTATTCGTAAGATAAAAATACCCCAATTTTCACCTTTTTCAAGAATTCCGGTTTCCCCTTCCAACTCCCCCCAATGTCAAAGGATTTGGTCGGAATTTAAAATTAGAACTTTAAAGCACAAGATCCTTCAAAATGTCAAATTTCATTAAGATCTGGTCACACTTCCGTAAGTTACAAATACCTAAATTTTCAAAATTACCCCTCCCCCTCAATTCCACCAAAGAGAACAGATCCAGTCCGGTTATGTCAGTCACGTATCTTAGACAGGTTCCTATTCTTCCCATCCAATTTCATCCAGATCTCAGCGCTTTAAGTATTTTCTAAGATTTCTGGTCCCCCCTACCGCCCCCCCCATAATTAAGCTTGATCCGGTTAACATTCAAAATTAGAGATCTGAGTTACGAGGCCTTCTAAATATGAAGTTTCATGAAGATCCGATCACTCCTTCGTAAGTTAAAATTACGTAATTTTTTCTTATTTTTAAGAATTAACCCCCCCCCCCCTCCCAATAGAGCGGATCCTTTCCAAGTATGTAAATCACGTATGTAAGACTTTTGATTATTTTCCCACCAAATTTCATCCCGACTCCTCCAATCTAAGCGTTTTCCATGATTTTAAGTTTTCCCACCCCAAACTTCCTCCAGTGTCACCAGATCCGGTCGGAATTTAAAATAAGAGCTCTGAGACACGATATGCTTCTAAAATTTCATTGAGATTCGATCACCCGTTCGTAAGTTAAAAATACTACATTTTTCTTTTTTTTAAACTACCCCCCCCCCCAACCGCCCCAAAGAGAGCGGATCCGTTCTGTTTATTTCAATCATGTATCTAGGACTTGTGTTTATGTTTCCCACCAAGTTTCTTCCCGATCCCTTCACTCTAAGTATTTTACAAATTTTAGGTTTTCCCCTCCCAAATCGCCCCCAATGTCACCAGATCCAGTCAGAATTTAAAATAAGAGCTCTAAGACACGATATCCTTCTAAACATCAAATTTCATTGAGATCCGATCATCCGTTCGTAAGTTAAAAATACCTTATTTTTTCTAATTTTTCAGAACTACCCCCCCCCCCCCAACCACCCCAAAGAGAGCGGATCCGTTCGAGTTATCTCATTCATGTATCTAGGACTTGTGCTTAATATTCCCAACAAGTTTCATCCCGATCCCTCCACTCTAAGTTTAGTCCAAGATTTAGGTTTCCCCCTCCCAACTCCCCCTCCCCCAATGTCACCAGATCTGGTGGGGATTTAAAACATGAGCTTTAAGACACCATATCCTTCTAAATATCAAATTTCATTGAGATCCGATTACCCGTTCGTAAGTTAAAAATACCTCATTTTTTTAATTTTTCAGAATTACCCCCCCACCCTCAACCACCCCAAAGAGAGTGGATCCGTTGTAGTTATGTCAATCATATATCTAAGACTTGTGCTTATTTTTCCCACCAAGTTTCATCCTGATCCCTCCACCCTAAGTGTTTTCCAAGATTTTAAGTTTCCCCCTCCCATGTCCCCCCCCCCCAATGTCACCATATCCTGTCGGGATTTATAATAACAGCTCTAAGACACGATATCCTTCTAAATATGAGATTTTATTAAGATCTGATCAACTGTTCGTAAGTTAAAAATACTTCAATTTTTCTATTTTTTTAATTAACCTGCCCACCACCACCCCCCAGGTGGTCAAATCGGGAAAACGGCTATTTCCAATTTAAGCTGGTCCTGTCCCTGATACCCCTGCCAAATTTCATCGTCCTAGCTTACCTGGAAATGCCTAAAGTAGCAAAATTGAGACCGACAGACAGACAGAGCGACAGACCGACAGAATTGGCGCTTGCTATATGTCACTTGGTTAATACCAAGTGCCATAAAAAGAAACAAACCAATGTCAACATATATATAATAAGTGATAATGTGATTGAATGCCACAAAACACACAAAAGCAACTGGATAAAAGATAAGAAAAGGAATATGAACGCCTCGTTTGCACACCTTGCAATTTTTAAGGAATATTTGACAAAGTATGACAGCTTCAATCCTTCTTACAGAATTTATTTAATTACAGAACATAAGCGATTCCAAGTTTTTCATTTTCCATTTGTGTTTTAAAAACAAATTTTTATGAACGAAACAAAAATACTACTACTTAACTAGTTGTGAGCGCTTAAGAACTTGTCTAAATAATTTTATTTCATTTATCAAGAAACTTGAGAATACAAAAAATATACAAGACATTAAATTAATACAGTTATTTTCCATTCTCTAATAAACAATTTAGTTTTTCTTTTACCTGATTTACGTCTTAATTATACCAACATATTGTTGGAATTTTCTGCTTTATTATTTAATGAAAATAGTTGAAATTTCTGTTGCCTCTCGAGAATAAAAATTTTATATTTTCGCTAAAATTACACAACATAGTCAGATCGCCAGATTCTGTATCTCGCTTATTACGATTAGTACCCAAGCTGGAAGGTACAAAAATGTTAAGGGTGGACCCCATGGTAGTCGACCATCCTGAGAACGAATATCGTAGGGCGCATGTTTGCCGCTGGGGCGTTTCTGAGATATAGGCCAAAAACAACAAATTTGGCCTAAATAGGGCTCAACGATTCTAATTTTTTTACAGATAAGATTGGTCAAATCCAGCGTACTCTTACATCAATAGAAAGAAGAGACTTGGGGCTACATGAATATGATTTTTTTTGTAAGAAAATTTTAAAAAAAATAGTACACTTTTTACTACAGTTTAAAAAAAATCAGATTTTTATCAATAAACTTCCAACAGACAGGCTAAAAACTCGAAATTTGTTCAAGATAAAGTATTTTTTATATATATATTAAAAAAGAAAGCCCGTTAAATTTCGAACATATTGAGCTAAGAAAAAAAGTTTAAATTATTGTATCTGGGTCTGCAACTTTTTTAGCGAGTGTACCCGATAACAGGAATTTTGTTTAGTAACTTGCTGCCTAGCGGGAAGTTGATTGATAAGCTAAGCAGAAGAAATTGATAAGGAGAAGATGAAAAAGAAAAGTGAGTCAGGCAGGTCAAGATAAAAAAAAAAAAAAAACAGTTACTTCAGGCTGATTCAACATGTGATTCTGACGCAAATACTGATTTGCTGATGGATGATAATGAAGAATATGACACAAATTTGGAAGATCAAAAAAAATTTGAAAGAAATAAGATTTTCAAAAGCACTTTTGGTGTTAGCAGTTTTGGTAAAGTTGGCTGGCAAAAGGAGTGTAAATTATTTTGCAGAAGTAAGAGACTTAATGAAAGTAATTTACGAAACTAAATATCACAAGTTACTAGGTGATACTGACTCCTTTAGATTTCTAAGGACTGATTTAAAGGCAAGTTTAATTGATCAATCAGATTTAATGTTCGAATTTCCAGTTCTAGTGAAAACCCGTGGGACTGCTTGTCAAATGGAATATCTGTGATTTGAAATTGATTTGTCAATATTTAACATGCAATAATTGATACTTGCTGGAGAACAAGTAGTAAATGTGTTCCTGTTTGTTTTTGTACTTATTTATAAAAGTACAATACAAAGTAACCAAAGGTACATGATCTACGCTTTACCTCTGACCATTTGATGTAAATTTTTGACATGAGTTTACTCTAAAAAAATAATGCAATACGTGTTCCAGAGGTGAAATGTTATTTTTAAGAACAAAAGTTGGCTATGAATCCAATGTATCATTTCATAATGAAATACGGTCTCGAAGGAAAATATTCCTAAAAGCAACGTGTTTTACTTGCCTTTCCTTCATGAAGCACCAAACAACCATGCAACAGTCGAAAAATCTCTGCGAACTTTCATGGCGACAAGTAAAGCTGTCAGATGTGACGATACGGTGGTCACGCAAGTTCTCTTCATTTATCAGCTAGCACAGGGAGTGAAAAGTGAATACCCGGATGACTTCAAAAACGTAATCCTACGGATTGGAGGCTTCCACCTCCTCCTCAACTATCTCAAGGCAGTTGGTAAGATAAAAGACAGCTCAAAGAGAATATAGTGCAGGCAAAGCTGCTGCTTCCTGGTACTTGCGAAAAGGTATTTCAAGGGAAAGGCTACTTCCAAGCTATCAATGCCTACTGCATACTCTACGAGGTCTTGCTAGCCCTCTACTGGGAGTCCTTGGAAGAGTATTACTCCGAAGCACAAGAAGAATTATCTCGTCCAGACCAGTTGGGTAGTGCCATTGAGTTATTCAGTACTTCTTTGGCAAACGGTGCTAACGCGCGAACTGCACTTCAGGAGGCAAGCGATACCTTATTCACTTCGGCTCCCATAATGAATACCTTCGACACCCTGAAAAATGCGTCGTCCACGTTTGCTTTCTGGTGGTAGTTCTTGGAAATACTTGAAATAGCGATGCAATTTATTCATGCTGAACGAGACTGTGACTGGGAGTTTCATTTGACAGCAACTGCTCGGATGTTGCCATAGTTGGCGGCGGCTGACCATCCTCAGCACACGAGATGTCTCATACAGTACCTATCAGGCATGCGAAGTTTGCCACAAACCTTTCCTGATGTACACAGGAAGTTCATGAAAGTATACTTGGCAGTGAAGAGAACACACACCAGGCTCATTGACACCTGGTCCAATCATATACTGAAATGTACAGTGAACAAGGATGCAAAGACGACAGCAGGAATAATAAGAGAACAAATGGATGAGAGACAGACTGAAGCTTGAATTCTTATTATAACGATTTTCGCTGCCATCAGTAATGGTCTCCTTGCAAGCAGTCAACGTATCTACAAAGACATTGAAACATCACGAAGACAGCAGTCGACGATGACGCGATTACAACTTTCGTAAGATATAGTTCGAGACATTTTCACTACATGTGGCAATCAGTTCAGCAGAGTGGACTTCGACCTGGTGAATATTGTGACTTCAGAAGCTGTGGACGATGAGAGGATTGTTTCTGATATTACTTGCGTAGTTACAAAAGAAAAAGAGGTGGTTGAGGGCTTTCTGTGCAACAGGAAAGACTATGTGAAAAAGGTTACACTCCGAACTTTCGCTTCAGAGAGAAAAACTCAGAAATTGAAGGGTGTTCCTAAAACCAATCTCCTAAGCTCTGAAGCAAGAGCCTTGAAGAAAATCATTACTGCTTAGTTGAGCTACGGTGAAGAAAAGGAGACAGCAGTTGCAAAGATCCCCACAAAAGAGATTCTTCTTTTCTCTCCATCCATTTTTTTAACATCTTCCGCAACAATCAACCAAGACATCATCTAGCTTGAAAATGAGGACGGGAAACAAAGCTGTGCTGTCGAACTTGCTAAGAAAAAAAGGAGGACTTGCAGCTTGGCCGGCTACTTTGAAATCCAAAGAAACAATATCAGCTACAGTGCACATCATTAACCTAATGTGCAAGATGAGGTCATATCGGCCTGTCGGGTTTGAAACAGTCAATTCCTTCGCGGAAAGATTGCTTCTATCGTTGCTGAATGATCTTCCAGTGGGTATTACTGAAGTCAACATTGTTGCAGATCGGTACGACGGCCTGTTTGGGAAGCTCACGGACACCGGACAGTTGATCTCCTTGAAACCAGCATGTAGACTCCAAACAAAGAAAAGGGAAAAACCTACAGATTTCCGCTCCTAGCACAATTGAAGAATGGGATGCCGTAAGAGCCATATTCGCTACATGGATAATCTTGTCGTCAGTACAAGCTCAGCTGAGTATTTCAGATCCACTCCTCCATGGATGGAAGATGACTGAAGGAGGAGTAGATGCGGTCGTCTCAAGCAATGAAGAAGTATCAAGCCTAGAATCTTACTGTAGATGCGAAAGCGAAAGATGCAGGAAAGACTGTAGCTGCTCAAAAATGAAAGGATTCTGCAGCATATGTTCCTGCCGAGGAACGAGGAGGGCGTGCAGGGAGTCTGACCTTGACCAATCTGATTTCTCGGAAGAAGAAAATGAGGAATATTTTTGAAAGTTTTATTTGATACCTTTTACTTTTAATTATAACAGGTCCCAAATCATGTACTATTGCCCAATTTTATGGGCAGGCCGAGTAAGACAACTCTGGTGCGCCGACTGAATCTATCTGTGAAGCAGAATTTTTTTATGTAGTAAATATCTCAGTCGTATCAGTGGCAAATCAGGTCCCAAAAAGGTAATTGCAGACGCGTTAGTACACCAGAAAACATATTTGTCTATTCTAAAAAAACACTTTTTAGTCAACATTTTTTTTAAATCTATATTTATTTTTAAGTAAAAGTAAAAAATTTGAAACAGTTATGAAGTTTGAAGTAATCCTACCCTTTGAAGAAAAACAAAATTATATCCCTTTTCAAGATACGGCAAATGATCATTTCAGCGACATTACAAAAAATTGCAGACCTTTTAAAAATAAAAATAGTTTATATTTTTTTGCTCAAATTGTTCAAAATTGAATGAACTTTCTTTTCGAATATGACAAAAAAGTTTGTTACCTTGAAGAAACTTCGAGTTTTTAGCCTTTCTTTGAGATATTTGTCGAATTTTACAGCACTTATTTTGAAACTGCAGTAAATAGAGAAAAAAAAATTCAATTTAAAAATCATGTTTTTGTAGATCTATATCTCTTCTTTCGATTGATATAACGTTACACCAGATTCGTCAACCCACTAACTCGCAAAAAAATCCTGAATCGTCTCACTTAGTTATAGGCTAAATTTTACGTTTTGGGCCTGTATCTCAGAAACGCCCCAACGGCAAACATGCGCCTTACGATATTCGTTTTCAGCATGGTCGACTACCCTAAGATCCGTCCTCAGTATTTTTGTACCTTCCAGCATGGGTGGTTGCACGATACAGAATCTGGCACTTTGACTAATAGTAGTCCAATTCCCCAACCGTTGACACCCGTAATTCCAACATAGAGTGCAGGCCCCACCTGTGGGGCATGGCAGTTCTTTGGTTGGTCGTGGGCAGAACGAGCAATCTTCGGTTGACTATACTTTAGAGCCTTAAATTTGTAAAAAAAAATGTCATGTGAACGATGTCATATTCAAATGCATATAAAGAGCAAAAAAAAATACATGCCAGTATTAGAATGACGTTACACATTGTATAAAAGGTATTGTATTCAAATAGTATTTGTCACTCAGCATGGAATATCCCTAGAGGACGTTAATAATGACCTTTTAAGCTTCCTTCAAGTGAATACACGCAAAACTTCGAATTACAAAATGTATGTATCATGAGAGGGCATCAGAATGTTGGCCTAAAATCGATTAGAACCACTGGTTTACACAAACAGCCAAAATACTACCAAATACCCAATTTTAAACCTTTTTTACCCGTTCCATCTCGCTTTCCGCTTCTCATATGTAATGGTATTGAAACTTGAATATTAGGTTGATCTTTATCAATAATAAAAATTACATCTTTATCTATATAATTTTCAATTTATAAATATTATAATAATTTTAGTTATTTAATGGATTATTCATAACGTCAACTAAACAACGCTAGGGCACACCCAGCAAAATCAGAAAAATCAGAATTCAAGTCGAATTCTTCAAAAACTTGCGGCATATTTGCCACATTTGAATATAGGTCCTTCCAAGTGTTAGGGTTATTTTCTTGCCACTCTTGGATATACCTCAAAAAATCTGCAAAATCACTCTTTTCAGACATTACTGATACGGTCCACGGACCACGATACAAATCTAAAACATTCAAAATAAATTATATATCTCTTATATTATCAACAGTAAGTCAAATAGATAGATAGTTATAGATTGTAATCACTTTTTCCTTTGTCTTCTGGTGGAGTTCTCCAAAGACAATGGAAGTGATTCTTTTTCATTAAACTGTGTAACCAAATTCAGACAACGAAAAATGGCAGAAAATTTAAATTTAAAAGAAAACATGACAATAATTGGAATATAGTTCTGTGGTGGCGCAGTGGGTTTGACCTTAACTTGGTAATACGGGACCCAGAGATTGAATCATGCTGCAGTAATGCACTGCAGGGCCGACGCAGGGACCTTAGTAGTTAAGAAGCGTCGTTAATCTGATACAACTCAATAATTGGAATATGCAGTACAGAGAGTGTTAAAAGTGTACCTTCTTATGTATATCTGGAAAAGAAGCTTGATTGACATATAATTGTATGATTTTCTAAAGATAATTTTTGAATCTCAAGCTCAAACGAATGAAGAGAACAGTTTTCCGCGGTTTTCCTTATTTTCTGAGTCTTCGGTAGTCTCAACACCAAATTATGGTTATCCGTGCTCTTTTTGGTCATCCGATCATTCAGGATCTCGGAATCGGGAAAACCACAGAAAACCGCTATTATTGCAAGAAAAGCCTCGTTTCGCCATTGTAAAAAAAAAAAAAACAATACAAAATCATTACACACAAAAACAATAACTACACATAGTACATAAAATTAATAAAACAAGAAGATTCAAAAATAAATACAACAGGACGCATCATACCATACTACTAACTCACATAATTACACATAATGTCCCACTCATAATAGATAAATAGATGTTTAATGTTTCAAAGCCACATGGGCCAGGGCTACAAAAAAGAAAACAATAAACAAAGAAAACAACTCACATACATTGAACAACACTTCCTGATCTCAACACCCGCCTCCCAAGGAGTGAGTGCCCCTCCCAGGGGTAAAATGCAGAGAACTACAAATTATTACTGTGTGTATAAAACTAGGCTTGGGTCAGAAAAATTTTGTGAAGCGGTACAACACATTGGTAGGCTCCATCACATGAAGTTTTGCATGAATCAGATATACAGAAAACAAAATTTACTAGTTTGTAAATAAATTTAGATTCATGATGCAAAAACACCGCGAGGTGCCACAGCAAATTCCAGTTGGCTTTGTCAAACACACTGCTGCATCAGCAACACATTGCATCAACAACGATCGAAGACCATAGTTACCAATTCTTCAAGCTTTAAAAGTGACATGTCTCAGGAATTATTTTACCCAAGAAAAAGAAAAAAAGACAACATTTCTAAGAAATAGTATTAAAAATGCGCTCTACTCTTAAAATCATTTCTATACTTTCTGACACCCAAATAATGCTTTCAGTTTTAGAATGCACCTTGTTGTCCCAGAAGAGGAGTAACCTTTGCAATTCTTACTTATAAGTCACTCTTAGTAATCGATTATATATATTCACAGTGAAATTTTAAAGTTTGTTAACATCTGGACTGTACATTTTAATGGTATAGAATTGTATGTTTAACTCCTCCCCAGTGAGCGTAGGTATGCCCCCCCCCCCAAAAAAAAAAAAATATTACTAATTATCTACTCTTTGTAACAGATGAAAAACATCCAAAAAATTAAATTTTCAAGCTTGCTAGCACCCGTACCGTAAAGTACAATGGTATCAAATTCTTTGTCTAACCCCACCTCCTTGGACGTGGATACCCTTGTACCAAATTTCAAGTGAAGCCAGACACTTCATTGTAAAAGGTATGTAGGGCTCAGAAGTGACAAAAATGCGTGAAAATCTATCTGTTCTTTCCTCTTGGCCCAAGTTTACTCAAACCATGGGTTCAAAGCAAATTGGCGGTCGTAGAAAAGATACGATGGGAAATCAAATTCATTCTAATCTAGCAGCTTGCCCTAAAAAATTTAAAACCTATCAATGGAGAAAAAAAAATGTCTGGCTGCCTCTGCTTAAAAACAGGCACGGTTATTGGTGGGGCCTATGGCCCACTATAGTTCTTCAATCATTTCGAATGAAAATGATCATACTGATAGTATTCAAAAAAGGTGCAACAGAACTATCTCTTTCCCTGGAAAAGTCGGCTGGGTGACAGGCAGAATGATCTTAGATGGACCATAGATCCATTATGTGCACTTAAGAATATATATTTAAAATCCTTATGTGACTCAACTTAAAATAAAGGACAGAGTCTATACCTTCTATATACGTTATTTGGGTTCAAAAAAGGTGCAACATAACAATCAGGCAGGCAGGTTGATCTTAGATTTAGTATAGATCCGTTCTGTCCGCTTAAGAGTATATATTTAAAATCCTTATGCCACTCAACTTAAAACAAAGGATATAATATCTACCTTCTGAAAAAATGGCAGGGAGAGGGGGTGTTGGAGTTTTCACCTCTCTGCATCTTGCCTCCAATCATGCTGATTTTGCAATCATTTCGAATGAAAATAATCATGTTATTTGGGTTCAAAAAAGGTGTAACATAACAATCTCCTTCCCTGAGAAAGTTGGCCATGTGACTCAGATTTTGTGTTTCAGATTTTTTGTTTGTGTGTCAGATTCAGATGTGATTCAGAGGGTGATCTTAGATTTACCATAGATCCGTTCTGTCCGCTTAAGAACATATATTTAAAATCCTTATGCAACTCAACTTAAAACGAAGGATAGAATATCTACCTTCTGAAAAAATGGCAGGGAGAGGGGATGTTTTCAGTACGATGTATCTCATGGATAGGTTTTTGAATATTTTATAGAAAAACCGATACAATTTACGTCTACCAAGTCTTCAAGTAATCAGCATCACAATGAAAAATTGATCTACATATTGTGGGTCATTTTCCTAATATCACTCTTTCTCCTTCGTATTTTAATAAGGCAAAGTAAAAATTTACACAACAAACCAAGCGCAGGTCAACTAGCATACTCGAAATAAGTTCGGTGAAGCAGCAATATTCAATACCATTTGTCTTTGGTTTCATCATAGAGAACGGATGCTCATTGAATATTGGGACAGTGCTCATTCGGTAGTGGCGTAATTTCACCAGATTCCTAGGGGGGAGGGGGAGCTGGAGCTAATTTTCCCAAATCAAGTGAAAATGACAATAAACAAAACTAAAAACCAAGCCATTTGGTACCATATACATACTATTTAGTACTATAAAAGTACTTTATAGTAAAGGTAAATATGTTCTAAGAAAAACTGTTTTTTTTCTGTTAATGCCGGAATACTGCAGGCCTATCTTAGTTTTGACAAGATTGAAAAAAAATTCCAGCTGCGAGGGTGGGGGCAAACTGCGATCGAGAGGAGGAGGTGGCAACCAAAAGTTGGGAGAGGCAGCAACTTATGTCCCTGTTATTCGGTCGTAAATTAAAAATACAGGGGAACAAGTTTCATCTTCACTTCCAGACAAAAAAAATCTTTGATAGTCTCACTCCATTCTTTAATGTACACTTGTATTTTAAACAGCTGATTAATTGGATTTTCTTATTAATTTGAAACACAAACGCCATGACTCCAATCCATTGCTTTAGAAATAAGGAAGAAATTTTTAATTCATAAAATTCTGCATTGAGTATTATAGATAGATAGATAGATAGATAGATAGAATGATTTATTCACACGATATATATATATATATATATATATATATATATATATATATATATATATATATATATATATATATATACAGCAACAAATATAGACTGAAAAGACATTGAACTAATTATTTAAGAAAATCTCACGATACCTCATACCTACCCGGACGAACTTTCCAATATTGTTTATAGTTAAGTAACACCTACTTCTCCAAATTTCCGAAATCTAATCTCTTCCCCCAACCTCCTTACCAAATATTTCCAAGTGCAATCCCTGAACGCCCTTCAATCCCCTAAAAAATGTTGCAAAGACTCATCCATCTCTCTACACATAGGGCTACTGTAAGGACCATCCCTCAATCTATTTCTCCCTAAATATTTCCTTCGTTCTCCAAGAGGCATAAAATTTCCCCTTACATAAATTAAGCATTTCAAAGCATCCGGAGCAAATCCCATTTTTGGATAAATTTCTTCGCCCAAGTTCTCCTTGACCTCCACATATATCCCAAGGGACGGCGAGGTTGCCTTCTCAGCTTGCCAAACCTAAACTTCGTGAGATTCTAACCTACTAGGAACTAACCTAGATAGAGTCCCTACCATCTCTCCTATCCCCTTTCCCTCATTCCAGCAATTACCTAGCCCTACACGGTCTAATATATTCTTCACCTGATTTGGCCATGAATCCTTCCTCCTATCTTGAAGCATCATTAAAAATGCTTGTTTAACTAACCTATTGTCTTCTATCAATGATACCTTTCCCAATATTTAACCATACTAATTAACCTACTCTGTCTCATACACTTTATTCCTATGTCCCCTCTTAATACTAACTCATTAAACTTGTTACTATGACCTAACATACGCTTAAAAAACCTCAATTGCATTCTCTCTAATTTCAACCCCATATTAAATCCCCAGCCCCGTAATGCAAAGCCGATCTAACCCTACCATTAAAAACATACTTTAGCAGTCCTACATCCCTAATTTCCTTGATACTACTTTTACTTAACCATCCTAGTAGTCTAGTTCCCTTACTTTCTACTATCTTGAGATGTTTCTTCCATTTTCCATCTGACGAAAGCCTACAACCTAAGTACTGAAATTCATCTACGTAGTCTAGTGTCCTACCTTCATACGTAAACTGACACTGCGAATCTATCTGTTCTCCACTTCTCCTAAAAACCATTACCACCGACTTCTTTAGGTTTAACACTAGTTTCTTATTCCTAAAATAAGGAGATGCTAGATCTAGCAGTTGTTGTAAATGTTCGTTACTTTCCGTACTAATGCTATGTTATCCGCAAAAAGTGATGCCATTACGCTTGCACTTGAAAGCTTAATTTTTGGGGCACCTCTGCCTATCAAATATTCTTCAAAATCATTAATATACAATGAAAATACCCTTGGAGAAATTGTGCATCCCTGCTTAACACCAAGTCTACTCCTAATAACCCTAGAGAAATCCTTGCCTACACGTACTACATTCTTAACTATATTATACATAGATGCTATAATCTTAACCAATGCGCTTGGTAGCCCTGATGCTAACAACGACTCTATCATTAAACTTCTATCCACTCCATCAAACGCCTCTTTTAAATCCAAAAATGCGACAGATAGCCTGCCCTCTTTTCTCCTAACCTGTTTCCTAATCATCCCCAATAAAATAAAAATATGATCTATAGGACTATAGCCTTTTCTGAACCCTGCCTGCGAATCTGATAAAATTATATTTTGGTCTATCCAATTATCTATCTTACAACATAATATCTTAGCAAAAACCTTACTTAGCACATTACTTAAACTTATACCTCTATAATTCCCATGGTCTAATCTATCCCCCTTTTTAAATAACGGCACTAGAACAGACGTATCCCAGGACTAGGGCCATTCTGCACTGTTCTGCACACTTTCAGCTATATTAATCTGATATTATTGAAAATGTTACTCAAAAGAAAAAGACAGTCAAATAATCAAGATAAGTGTGAACCACTACTAAGGATCCAAGGACATCCTAGATCTTAATGGTAGAGATAAGGGCAGTTATAGGTCTTCATGATGGCAAATGGCAAGACTCCCCCAGTTTCTTTACAAGCAGAAAATAAATCATCGAAGTCAATTGAAAAAATGTCAATTTTAATTCTCAAAAAGGATTATAGGGGAAAGATTATCAGTGAAACGCAAAGGGGATGTCGTAAGGGGTACTCAAAAATTGACCGAGTTTTCATACTTCAAGTTCTTAAGGGTAAGCTCAATGTCACTTTCCTCGACATTGAGAAACCATTTGATAGCATTGATATGCCCATTTTGTTTTTATATCTAGTTAAGATAGGGCTACCTAGGCCATCTGTCAAATTATTAATTAGCATATATCAGATAACTTTACCCATAGTTATCATTTCTAAACAAGGAGTATCTAGGCTTTTCAGAACCTTTAAAGGAGGTCGTCAAGGAGGCAGACTGTCACCAAAGCTCTTGACTTTATACATTAATGGTTTGGCAGAGTACTTTGAACAGAGATGGGCCCCGGTTGTCCGCCAAAGGAGCTTCAAACTCTCTTGGATTTAGCTGAATCTTACACAGAAACAAAGAAATTGATGCTAAATATATCCAAGACCGAGATTGCTATCTTCCATAGCGATAGACCCAACGGACAACAGGATTTTTCATTTACTTACAAAGGTGAGTCAATAAAGGTAGCCCCAGATATAAATATTTGGGATATGTGCTTGCAGCAAATGGGAATTAGATCAAATATATTAAGTTGATGATCTATAGAGAGGGGAAAGCAGCTGCTTGTGCTCCACTCGGGCAAAAACACATAATGGGTATTAAGAATAGGAAGACAATTTATAAATTGTTTTTTAAATTAAAAAAACTTAAAAGAACAAGCATTAACCCTGTAGATATTCCCGTCAATCTCATCAAAGTTTTTTCAAATTGTTTTAGTGACCCCCTAACACACCTTTTTAATCAGGTGTCAAAAACAGGTGAGTATCCATCAAGTTGCGAAAATGGGCTCATCAAACCAAAACCCAAAAAACATGCACCCAATGACCGATGTGTGACCGATCACCATGACACCCATTTTTAGGAAAGTTTATGAGAGTTTTGTTCCAGCATGGCTGAAAGACCATATTTTGGCAAAAATTTGGAAATATCCCAAACACGTCTACATCTCATTACTTAGTAAGTATAATGAAGTGGAAAAAACTCGATAAAACAGATTCTTGGATTAATCTTATTCCAATAGATATAAGAAAAGCTTTTGATTTAATTTGCCACAATATTTTTGCAAAAGAAACTTCCTGGACTAGGTGTACACTCATTCCTTTTGCATTTAATTCCTAGTATTCTTTCTGATAGATGTCAATGGATAAACCATAAGTCCAACTACTCCGACCCACTGCCCATTTTGTATGGAGTTCCCCAAGGTACCCTCTTGGGACCACTTTTGTTTCTTATCATGATAAATGATTTGGTAACGACACTGGATGACCGCTAGAAGTATGTCGACGATCTGTCACTCATTGAATGTTGTTGAAAAAACCTTCCAAGCTGAGCAGGTTTACTAATCAATAATATATGTCAAGGCAAAGGTGGATAAAATGACAGTCAACTTTGACAAATCTGTAATTTCAACCGTTTCTTTTTTTAAATCTACGCCAGTTTCTAACCCACTTATTCCCAGCGCCAGTCGTGTGACCAAAATTTAACTGCTCAGTAATCATTTCATTTCGGATTTGAAGTGGAACAAACATGTTGATGGCATGTTAAAAAAAAAGCTAATTGGGCCATCAGGTCTCTGAAGTTGTTGGCTCGCCATAGAATCCCTGCACCACACCTCCTACAAATCTATTTGTCTTTTATTCACTCTACACTTGAGTACTGTTGCCCTGTATGATATTTTGGGCTGACTAGGGAACAGTCGGACCGGGTTGAGAGGGTACAATACCGTGCCATACTAGTAATCTCAAAAGTCCCAAAAGTAACGTACATATCCCTCCTTAATAAGTTTCAACCCTTCAAACCCTTCAATCCCGTCGTTTAAAAATCACTCTATCCTTTGGCAATAAAATCCTGTCCAGCCCTATGCACCAAAATATCCTCCTGCCCTCAACGTCAACTGGCACGGGTAAGGCCAATCAGGGCCGTTGCGGAGCCTAAACTGAAACATCAACATGTGATTGTGTCACATGCTCGTTATGAGCTTAAATTTGTGCCCTCGTTTGTTAAGTTGTTTAATGCCGGGTCAAATTTTCAATCTGGATAATTTTTGTGAATTGTATAGATTATAATTTTGTGTATGTTAATTTTGACTTGTCGACTGATTTTCGGGTGTATATGACAATTATTGTAGTTATTTGTATCTATCTATATATATAAAAATAAGTTGTTTGTTTGTGTGTGTCTGTTGACTGACGTCATGTTTGTCGACTGATGTCATTATAAGGATTGAGTTGTATGTCATCCTGAAGTTGTTTGTCGACTGACGTCATGTTTGTCGACTGACGAAATTACAAACCGGGACACCAGGACACAAATGACGACCAGGGCACAGGGAATATAAATGACGACCAGGACACTCAAAGGAAAATTACAGACCGGGACACAAATGACGACCCGGAAACCGGGACACAGGGAATATAAATGTCGACAGGGACACTCAAAGAGAAATTATAGACTGGGACACCGGGACACAAATGACGACCGGCACACAGGGAATATAAATGACGACAGGGACACAACTACAACGGGGACACAGGGGGGCAGAGGGGGGATATATAAATGACGACGGGGACACAGGGAATGTTCAATTAGTAATTACCATCAACAAAGCTCAAGGCTTCGTCGATAGTTGGAGCATTGTATCTACGCACATGTTGGCCAGGAGGCGTTTTGTCAGCGGAAATAACAATTTTATGCGTATAAGTAGGCATCAAATCGATGGCTGTTTTGAACAGACGCACTAAATTATTATTTTCGTGGAAAAGATGTTGTAATTGGGAAACGATTGTCCTTTCAATGTTGGGAGAAATTTCGCAACGTGCATTCAATTCAGAATTTCTATCACTGATGAAGTACAATTGTAAAAATTTATGATTCTCGCCTGAGAATGGTAGAAGAGACCCTGCTCTATGATAAATTTGCTCTTTTACTTTGAAAGTAGACATAAATTGATCTGGATTTTCAATTTGGGCTCCAAACGACGTCATTTGGAAACATGAGTTGTATTTTCTGATTTATTTATATTCCTTATGTCCCGGTGTCCCGGTCGTCATTTATATCCCCCTGTTTTATATCCCGCTTATTTTTCAGTTTTTTCCTTTTTTTAGTTTTTTTTTACTTTTTTAGTTCTTTTAGTTTTTACCTTTTTTAGTTTTTTTTTAGTTTTTTAGATGAAATTTTTTTTTAGTTTTTTACCTTTTTTCTTTTTAGTTTTTTATTGGTTTTTACCTTTTTTTAGCTTTTTATCTTTTTTATTTTTTTTTATTTTTATTTTTAATTTTATTAGTATTCTTTTTCTCTTCTATTTTTCATTTTTCCTTTTTTTTAGTTTTTTTTTAGTTTTTAGTTTTTTAAGTTTTTTGCTTTTTTTAGTTTCTTTAGTTTTTTTAGTTTTTCGGCTTTTTTATTTTTTTATTAGTTTTTAGTTTTTTTTGTAGTTTTTGCCTTTTTTTAGTTTTTTCAGTTTTTTTCTTTTAGTTTTTAGTTTTTTACCTTTTTTAGCCTAACCAGGATTTGAACCTGGGACCTTCATTCTCCGTTCTGACACCCTCTCTCACCGAGTGACTACTCCAGCATGTTCATTTTGGTGTTTTAAATGGTATATTATTAACCAAATTAATGTGTTTTACAATATACTAAGCATCGTCATAACAAAAATGACGGCAACTAATTTCATGACGTCAGCCGAAACATGACGTCACCTGATCCACAGATCCACAGACCCACAGACAGACAGACAACTTATTTATATATATATATATATATATATATATATATATATATATATATATATATATATATATATATATATATATATATATATATATATATATATATATAAAAATATATATATAAGAGGTAATTTCAAAGTTCTGATTGTTCCAAGACGTCTTTCTCACTTTGCTCATTACTCATCTCAAAGTTCTTCCATACTGAGATAATGAAGTCAAAAGCACTAGTGAAAGGAAAAAATACAAATTATATATTTAAGAGGTACTAAAAAGGTTTAGAATACAAGAAAAACACAAAAAGAAAAGAAAATCATACCATCTATGAAACGCAGCTTATCATGACAGTTCACTTTTTTAATCTGTCCTCCCTCGTACACATATGATCTCTCAAATGAGTTAAATTCAATGTTCTAGACGATTTATCTTCTGGGTCAGTGACTAATCTGACAAGTTGACTGTTAGCAATAAAAAATTTGGGCTTAAGTCGACATTCCAGTCTCTAACAAAAAGAAACACAACTTTAAAACAACAATGCACACAGGTTCGACCTCCAAGGCGATGGGGGGGAGGGACATTTTAACATCAAAAGCATATTTTAGGAAACAGTTTCAAGCTTCCCTTAGGAGGGAGTCTTCAGGATAATGAGGGGATATAGCAATTCCCCCTCCTCTGAGTAGAGATATGATATTACTGATGCAGCATATTGAGCTAAAGAATAGCAAGTTATAAACTGACTCATAACAGTAAAACTTATGAAGAAGGAAAACGAAATAGTCAAACTTTAAGAGTTCAACAAGAGAGTAGATCATTAGCTATTGAGCTAAAAGTCCGATTTATTAAAACTTGGGACCAGTCAGATTTATCTAAAGCCAACAAAAAGGTGTTTTTTTTTACGTGACTTCAGTAAAAAGTTGTGATTCTAAACGTCGATAATATGGAGTAAAGGGTAGCCAATCCAAAAGGAGGGCAAAAATAAAACATATAGAAGGAAAACTGATGTCAATGGCAAACAGAGAACAGGGTATTATCAAGAGTGATATTCAAGACAGTGACAGGGGGTGATGGGGATGGTGGTAGAGTGGGTTCACTCTCAGTTGCATCATTTTTTTTTGCAAGGGGCACGGAAAAATGTGTTATATTTTGAACATTACCTTTTTGGGGGGCATTTTCATTGTACATTCTTAAATGGACGACAATTCTTAGATATTCAAAATATATTTTCCCCCATCCCAAATTTTCTTGAACTGACGCTACTGATCACTCTCCTTCCTAGAATATTGTATATTTCTACCTACATATATATTTCATTAAAAGCAAATTTTACAACTAATTTAAACATATAAGTGGCAACAATGGGGGAAGAGGAGCTGTGTCTTCCTAGATTTTTTGCTCCCATAAATTTGGAAAAAATACCTTCTTCTTTCTTTTTTTTAGGGGGGGGGGGTATTTACAACGAAAAAAAGATAAAAATAGCAAATGTTCCCCCCCCAAAAAAAAAATTGAAAAATACATTTTAATTTTCGATTTAATACTGTTAAAATCAAAGGAAAGAATACTGACGCCAAACTAATATCAGCAGAAATGATAATTTGCCGGTCATTTGATTTGATCCATTATCTAGACCCAACTCCCACATGGGTAAATGTGGTCTACTGGTTTTATTTGTGGGATCCACCTGTCTTATAGCAGACAGAAGAATGCCACGATTACGAGTTTAAGAAGCTGAATTGGGTGGTCTTAAATTTGAGCTAAGAGCCAGGAATATAAATTTTTTCGTTAGGGGGAGGGGTATAAACTTAATTCTCCTTACTTTTCTCTACGGGTTATTTATATTTTTCAACAGAAATTCTCTTTATGAATATATTGAACCTGTAGTTCTTATAGATATCCTAAGTTTTACTATAGGTTTAATCATTAGGAAAATAGATAGTTCTGAAAAGGCAGATATTGTATTTTGTAAGAAGATAAAGCAGAAAATAAGACAAAAAGAAGTTATTAATCACAAAATAAAATATCTACAAGGGAATACTTAAATTGATAGACTGAATTGCCTCAAAGGTGCTATTTATGATATGGTTAAGTTAACTAGCAATTTCAGTATGTAAAACACAGTATTGCTAGGCAACCATTACGTGGACCATTGTTTGTTAATATATAAAAAGAAAGTTTTTAATCTAGCTGAACAAAAACCGTGAGAGATTTTCAGTTGCTAATTGACCTGCTTCCTAAAGTTTCGATATAAACAGCCATTCTTTCATCCTTTTCCTTATGAAACTATCTGGCCTTTCTTTTGCCCCTATGTGGGCTATTCTCTAAAACTTTTCCAAAGATTCAGTTTAACCAAAAAATACCCAAAAAGAGTTATTTTTTAAAATCTATGGATAGGACAAAACTCAAGGGAGGGGGAGACAGCCACTACTACAACACGATTGCTGTTGGATATTTGTTAGTGTAGATGAAGAAATAATCATAATTTCAATACAGCAAAAAAACATGAAAATACTCACATAAAATAGTTTTGAAAATTTCATGTCAAATACCATATTCTATAAGTTATCTAGTAGCAGATCAACATTATTAAGCCAGTTAAGCTCATCTCAAAAATTAGATTTGGCTCATTCGTTTTCTGCCAGATGTTACACTATAAGTTGATTAATATCCTTTTTAAGTAAGACTTTTATTCATGAGAAATTTATGTCACAAGACTACTTTTTTAATATCAGCAGTTCACAGAGGACTTGAATACAGAAAGTCTGACATATATAACACATCTAGTAACATATAACAGGTGCTTACTTAGATCTTTAATCATATCATCAATATCATAGCCATTTTGTTTAACGTAATTGAAAAGTGCTTAAGTTATGTATTTGAGGATGACAACACACCTATAGCCCTCAGGGCAAGGGTTGTAAGTTATGCCCTGGGGGCATATAAGGCTTATATAGAAAGAGTGATCGTATAAACTTCGGAGGAGGCTCATTGGATTGGTATTCACGAGTTCTAGTGCCCTTTTTAAGATCGGGAAGATAGATGGGTCGATACCCCCCACACACACACCCTGTATATTCCAAAAATGCTTCTGATAGAAATTTTGAGATGGCTATTTCATCAATTTTTTCTCACCAATATTTCTCACTATATAAAAATATATATTACGCGATATTTGGTATCTAAAAATATATGATATCTCGATATCTAAAATGTTGATGGCGATATTTCACCTTAATACCTTAACTAATACAAGAAATACTTAGTTCTTCTTTAATTTAATTGAAAATAAATCTAATGTTTTCTGTGATTTTTCAGATAACAAAAGTAACGACTCCTTTTGTTGCATTTGTTTTAAACAGGAACTAAATTAAAATTTCTTGGTAATAAGTAGGAAAAAAAGTGTTCATTGATACGTCTAATGACTATATAGAAACAGTTTTGGTAGTGAATTGAAAGTAAAGAGCAATTCGGTCCAATTGTAACTAAAATTTTCAAATGAAGAAAATATGATAACAATTTATACATTAAAATAATTTAATTTTTACATTGATTCCAAATATTTACAATTTTTGAACTTGATGTGATCGATCAAAAGCTACGACCAGGAATTTTTTTATTAGTAAAATATGGTAAACCCCTCTAAAAAGACAACTTGGTGGAATCTCTAGTTTTTCCATTAAGAGTAATATTTTGCAGAAAGTTGAGTTAATTAGCATGTGCAGCTGGTTGATTTCATTCCTGAGTTAAAGATATTTTTGAAAACCGGTTTGACAAGGCGGCTGTGATAATTAAAAGCACGGCATATTACATTTTTGCAACTTTTCAGGAGAGCCAAAACGGAAAAAGTTTTTTGGCTGGTGTGTTCTGACGGATGGTTTAACGAAGATAAGAAGAATATTTTCTAAACCAGCTTCTTATGCTCTTTTCAATGGTATAAATGGAATTCAACCATTTTGAGTGAATTCGAAATTGTTTAATTTCATGGCTTATGTCTCCTTTTTCCTCGACAAAAAGAGGGGACAAACAACAGGTCCTCATATTGTAACTCTATAAGACGATGCTCTTGTGTATTTTTGAATTGAAATAAGACCTGAAGGAATCTGACGATTTGATTTACGCTCTCAGATAAAACTGCCCCCAAGTATCATTTTGATATACAATTTACCTTCGACCCCCGTTTGGTTGACCTCCGAGAGGCTTCAACGGATGTTCTATTTTATAGCTTATGTCTTCTTCTTCCTTGGCCAAAAAAGGAGAATAACACAATGCCCCCGTGTTATCAAACAGTTCGTGGTAACGAACTGTAGTAAGGAGCGATCCGGCTCAATAGTAACCAAAACTCTAAAAAATTGAATTTTGATATCAATAGCTACATCAAAAGAATCGCATTTTAATGCTAATTTTAAATATATAAGTTTAATTAAGTTTAGTCTTACCCATCAGAAGTTACGAGCCTGAGAAAATGTGCCTGTTTTAGGAAAATAGGGGGAACACCCACTAAAAGTCGTAGGATCTTAACGAAAGTGACATCATCAGATTCAGCGTCTCAGAGAACCCTATTGTAGAAGTTTCAAGCTCATATCTACAAAAATGTGGAATTCTGTATTTTTTGCCAGAAGACAAATCACGGGTGCGTGTTTATTTGTTTGTTTGTTTTTTTTTTTTTTGTTCTTTTCCCCAGGGGTAATTGTATCGACCAAGTGGTCCTAGAATGTCGCAAGAGAGCTCATTCTAACGGAAATGAACAGTTCTAGTGCCCTTTTTAAGTGACCAAAAAAATTGGAGGGCATCTTGGCCCCCTCCCATGCTCATTTTTTTCCCAAAATCAACGGATCAAAATTTTGAGATAGCCATTTTGTTCAGCATAGTCGAAAACCATAATAACTATGTCTTTGGGGACGACTTATTCCCCCACAGTCCCTGAGGGAGGGGCTGTAAGTTACAAACTTCGACCAGTGTTTACTTATAATAATGGTTATTGGGAAGTTTACATACGTTTTCAGGGGGATTTTTCTGGTTTTGGGGGTAGGGTTGAGGAGAGGGAACTATGTGGGAGGATCTTTCCTTGGAGAAATATGTCATGGGGGAAGAAAAATTCAATGAAAAGGGCGCAGGGCGCAGGACGAATCTGGTCACGTTAGAAAAAAACGTCAAATTCAGAGCTTAATATACAATGCTGGGTGTTCAGAGCCTCTCTATTATGGAGTATAATTTGAAAATAACACAACTGTACGAGCGATAAAACATATATACCACAACCATAACTCAACTAACGAAAGAACTGCTAAGAGACAACACAACTATAAAGCGAAAACAGGTGAAAACTAACGGGAAAATAAACGAACTAAGAGGTGGTTGGGGCCCAGAGAAAAAATATAATCCTTTTCCAATTTTGAGCCTAACTTCCGCAGAGGAGTAATAATGTCAGAAGCCCCGAAATACCGAATTATTTTCTTTTTCCTGTAAGACCGGGGTAAATGAAACAGGAACTTACAATAGCGGAAATATAATATACACAATTCAGCCAGATCTTGTCTTTTTTTCAGGATAGGTGAAATACCGGATAGGAAAAATATTGAATGGTCGCAAAAACCAGTGTGTAGCAATGCAAGCGCTTTTCGATAATAATGACCATGATTAGCTACTATTTTACCATAGCCCGCTTTAAGTTTTCTTTAATATGCCGTACAATATTGATCCTAAAAGCTAGTAGATTCCAATAAATATGAATGCTTGACCACCGCAAATCAGAGACACGATGGATGGAGAAGTTAGAATGCGGATTTTAAATGGGCATAGACTTTGCATTAAAGACTAGGTACTCACACTTATCAATATTCAATGGCAGACCAACAGTTTTGAAATGTTTTGAAATAGATGATACGGAATTCGAGAGGCTAGATCTAGAACGGGTAGATCTAGAAGTATATCATCCGCATATGCAATACAAGAGACATTTACCAAATTACAAAAAAAGAAAGGGCATAATTTTGTATAACAAACTGCAGATACAAATACTGAAAAGATACGGTGAAAGAACACCACCTTGACGCACTTCTAAGCGGGTTGGGATATTCCCATTACAATTAGAGTGAAACTTAACCGAATATGGGAATCAAACAGTTCGTGGTAACGAACTGTAGTAAGGAGCGACCCGGCTCAATAGTAAACAAAACTCTAAAAACCGGAATTTCGATGCTAAAAGACATATCAAAAGAATCGGATTTTTATGCGGATTTTAAATATATACGTTTCATCAAATTTAGTCTTTGTCATCAAAAGTTACGAGCACGAGAAAATTTGCCTTATTTTGGAAAATAGGGGGTAACACCCCCTAAAAGTCATAGGATCTTTACAAAAATCGCACCATCGCATTCATCGTATCAGAGAACTCTATAGAAAAAATCTCAAGGTCCAATCTACAAAAATGTGGAATTTCATATTTTTTGCCAGAAGACAAATCATGGGTGCGTGTTTATTTGTTTTTTTCCCCAGGGATCATCGTATCGACCAAGTGGTCCTAGAGTGTTGCAAGAGGGCTCATTCTAACGGAAATAAAAGTTCTAGTGCCCTTTTTAAGTGAGCAAAAAAATTTGAGGGCACCTAGGCCCCCTCGACAGAAAAGGGGCTTTTCCTCCTCGACGCCCGCTCCTTGCGCTAAAGTTTGATTCTTTCTCGCAACCCTACTTTTTAAAACAATAAAAAACTTTAGCGTAAGGAGCGGGGTGTCGAGGAGGAAAAGCCCCTTTCATATATGGAGTAATTTCTGTTTGTTTTAAGTTTTAATGTCGCTCCTTACTTTCATTTCAAAAAACTTTTTTTTTATTTAATAATTCCATAAGACAATCCTAATCTTGTCATTCTGAAGTGTAACAAGACCTGTCAGAATCTACTCATTTTCTTAGTACTGTCACAAAGTTCATTTTCATATGTAATTTACCTTCGACCTCTGTTTTGTTGAAGTGCAAAAGACATGATTCAGCCCTCCTTTTTTGCAATAGCTTCTTGTCTCTTTCCCTTGGATCATTTAAAACCAATTGCAATAACCTGCCCAAATGTTGTCATTTTGTTCATTTTATCTGCGCTCAGGCGTATCTGAACCTCTTTTTGTTATCCAATTTCCTAAAAACCATTGTTTCATTGAAGTACCTTGAAACTCAACATCTTCTGACTCAACCTATTCCCAGTCTCTTCTTTCTCTTTTTGCATTCCAGGATTTCAGGGGGGAAGGGTTTTGAAAATATATCCATTAGTGAACTTTCTCAAAAGGTCAAGAGTAAGAATATTAGGAGATTTTTTTAAAGGCTTAAAAGTCAGAGAAAAATTTAGCTGGCCATTTAGCTTGCCAGTTCGGAGCAGGAGTTTCTATGAAATTCTATTATAAAACAATTTCTTCATGGCATTTTTCTGGCACTGGTTAGCATCGGTCGGTGCCAAGGAGTGTGGAACTCGTCGTTTCCTGATATCTATTCCACTAATGACTTACTTGACTTAAGTCCCGTCCGGCCTTTGTGGCTATGTTGGGGCTTCTTCTCTTCTGAATAAATGATGAATGTGGCGACGGTAGTTCGATCTACCTGGCGCTAGACGAAGTAGCTTGGGGAAGCTATTGGCCAGGAAGTTGTTGGTCCATCTCTTTCGAGGTAAGCCTCTGGGGCGCGTGCCGTGAACCCGTCCTTCGAAAGTGATTTTTGGGAGCTGGCTGGCAGACATTCACTGGGTATGGCCAAACCAACGGAGTTGCTGGCCTCTGACCCGGTCCATGATGGGGCGGGGACAACGGAATAGTTGTCGGAGGTCTTTATTTGAGACTCGGTCTATGTAGGTGATCCCTGCAATCGTCTAAGGCATTTAGTTTCAAATGCGGAGATTCTTCGCTCATCGTCAGCCTTTATTGACCAAGTTTCGCTTGAGTATAAAGCAATTGGGATTAAGAGATACTTGAAGAGTCACGCCTTCAGAGAGATTGACAGAGTCTTGTTTTTCCAGATTGGCAAGAGGCTCTTGAAGCCGGCGCCTTCCAGACCAAGTCTTCATTTGATCAATTTCAAGCAGCCGTTATCAGAAACTAGGAGACTCCCTAAGTAAACGAAGGAGTCAACATTTTCTACTGGCTCTCCTTTTATTGTTAGTTGCACATTTCTTGAAGAAGGGTCTCCAGACACCCGACTAATGTCCAAGAAAATTATATAGTTTTTTGTTTGTTTTAGCCTATTGGTGTTGGGGAAAGACCTAAGTCTTGTGTCTTTTTTTGTGTCTTGAAAAAGAGTAAATAAGTTCTGCCAAGGGTAGTACCAAGAATTTTGTTAGGAGGGAGGGGGATACTGAAAAAAACCATTAGTGAACTTTCTCAAAAGACCTAGAGTAAGAATATTAGGAGATTTTTTTAAAGGCTGAAAAGTCAGAGAACAATTTAGGGTGTTTCCAAAACACTTTATCCCATAACCGTAAGCAATAAAAAATAAATGGTCTATGTAAAATTCTACCCAAATTTTTCTATTAGAGTCATTTATTCTGGTAAGAGAAAAAATGATTGATTTTCCTATATACCCGTGTTAAAAAGCATCCTTGAATTCTGTTTATTTTTGCGACTTGTTTTCAGAAGTCAATTATATTTTTCCTTAAGTCAATTTCGAATAGGGAAGCCAAAACACTGCTTGTTTTTTTTTTTTTACACGTACTGCTATGAAAAAATTTTTAACCAGTAAAAAATAAGTTAAGCCATGATTGCTCTTTTCTCTGAATTTTTTTAGAAAGTAACAAACCTTAAAGAAGATTCGACTAAAAATAATGTATAGAGAATTATTGCATTAAAACCCTTTTACAAGTTAACTCTCTGTTTCTATGTGTTTTTCCTCCTGAGTCATATTTAATTATTCGTTTATTTCACTTGGTATTCCAGTGCTCCTTGTAATCACTCCCTCCCCAAGGGCCAGCATTGAACATCATAATCTTAAGAAACTTGAACGAAGATGGCTTAGGGTCTCTCCCCAAATCTGGAAAAAAAATTCAGGTATTGCTACGGAAATTGTCGTCGTTCACATTTGGATATAAAATAATTTATTATGAGTTTAAATTTTGAGTAGTTTCCTTGAAAATATCAAAAATTCAAAAGTCAAATATCAAAAAATTTTGAAAATATCAAAATTCAGGCTTAATGCTCATTAGATTTAAGGGGCAAGTCATCCTCAAAGACAAAGTTATTACATTTTTAGACTTTGCTGAAAAAACGGCCATCTCAAAATTTTGATTGGACGACTTTTGGGAATGGGTGTGTGACGGGGCAGACTGCCTTTTAATATTTTTAGTCGTTTAAAAAGGCACTAGAACTTTTGAATGTCGATAAAATGAGTCCTTTTCCGATATTCTATGATCACTGGTTCGATTTGATCACCCCTGTAAACATAACAACAGATTAAAACGCAACAAAAAATTTCACATTTTTGTAGAATTGGCTTGCAAAAATGCGTCATATAATTAACCTAAATAATTAAAACATATTTTTTGAGACGTATCCATAGGTCCATAAGCTCTCTTTTTCCCTTTGGAACTCCAGAGCTCTTGTTAAAAATATCTTAGTTAGACAGTCTAACGGACATAATTATTGCAGTCTACCCAAATTTACCTTCTCTAGGAAAATAAATTTAAATAGATAACTGCACGAATAAAAAGAAAACGAATAATTAGTGTCATGCATTCGAATAAAAGATGACAGAATAAGGCGAAGGGAGAAAGCAACAAAGAAATCACTTTCCCGTATTTAAGCAATAAGTGTGAGTTTATTTCCGCTTGTTCAGCTTTTCAAATTCATGGGTGTAAGCTAAACGTTTTATCAGGGGAACGTGCGTTAGGAGCGACTGATAGTTTCAGGTATAAGCAGCATTAATTCTTGAACAAAAATTTATTTAAAAATTTGAACATGACAGCCATAAGACTTTTCAGTGAATAGGGGTAGCACCAAAATCACTTTTTAGTTATAAAAATCATTTTTGTAGTCATTCCCCCCTCCCACCAGAAAATCGCTCCTGCGAAAAATCCCCCCCCTCGTGCAGAGTAAATAGAAAAATAAAAAATGACGGACTCCTAATAAAAAAAAAAAAATGATGTAAAAAAAAAATGTTAACGTCCAATTTTTGTTAAAATGATGCAATAGAAAACGTTATGCCCTTGGGGCATTTAGGGTTCGAATGGAAGGGTTCGTTTTATATTATTATGTGGTTCATTAGGTTTAAATTGGAAGCTTTAGTTCCTTTTCAGGAGTCAAAAGTATAGATTTCAATAGCATCTTCCCAAAATACCCTTTTTTTTACCTAACACAAATATCGCAGTAACTGCTTAAATTACTAAGTTATGCCTTTCAGGGTAAGTTGTGGCAAATCTTGAACTCACCTGAAGCCATTATTTGTATACTTTTAATGCTACTTCTACGGTTACTAAGCCACCAGAGCCTGGGGGTGAAGGTTGTAAGCTATTTATGCAAGGTTGTAAGGATTTAGAATTCTTGCAGAAAAGATGGATTTATAAACTTTAAAATTGGCTCATTTAGTTGAAAATGAAAGTTCTAGTTCGATTTTAAGAGTCAAAAGTTATTTAGATGAACTACCACCCCCTCCCCCAACTACCCATGTTTTCACCACTTGCAAATGTCACAATAACGGCTTACATTATTAGAATAGACCTTTCAGGGTAATTTGTGGCAGATCTTGACCTAGCCAGAAGACACTATGTGTATACTTTTACGTGTATACTTATCTTGAAAGACACAACTTAACAATTTAACCATTTGAACTAGTTTTCAAGGTTACAACATATAAACTAATGGGATTATCTTTTTACATTGTTCATGTTCTAAGCTAGTTACTACTTTGAATTCAATGTGTTGTTACAGAGTAAATTTTAATTACCAAAATAAGCTTTGCAAATTTTGACTGATGTTTTTGAAGGATTACTTGTTGTGGAATTGGCAAATTTTAGGCCCTCTTTGTTAACGTCCACCGCTCATTGATACGCAGGAAAGTCTTTTAGGCCAACTTTACACAGGTTGGATTGGAATCCACTTGGATACATTAGTGAGGCTGGGCCCTCACTCAAAGATAAGTCTTTTTGCTCTGCTTATTGACTTCTAATAATAAGATACTGTTAATTATTCATTGTTTCAAGCAGTATCACGTTGCACTAGCTAAATTCAAGAACTACCCTCTATGGCCCGTAAGAATTATGCAAATAGGAAAGGATTTGCACGGAAAGCCCAATTATCTGGGTCTTTTGTTTTAGTAGTCACGATGAATTTAGGTTAATAGATGCGAATCTCCCAGAATACAACCCTAAAACGACAAATTCATCCACATCTGCTGTTAAAAAGTATTTGTGGAACTTGCTAATACCCCTGAAATTTACGAAACTCTTTCTAAGACTTTTTTAGCCCTGAAAGCAAGTATAAATTAGGGTTTAACTCAGTTTCTTCAAGCGTCACCCCAATTTACGAGCAATTAGTTGCAACTGAAGCCCAGATGGAGAAGAAAAAATGTGATCTGCTGTAAAATATAACAAAGAAAGTGACTAAAAAGTTCAATGACTCAAGGTCACTGAAAGAGGCTACTAAACTGATTGTCAGCCAGGTTTATGATTCAGTCACGCTTGAGTTTAATCCAAAATCTGCAAAAATGATTAGGCTCTAAGTAGTCTGAGAACTCAACTTGAAAATTTGGAGGAGAGAATTGGTCGAATAGAATAAAAGCTCAATGATTATGATCAAGAGTCATTGCTTGATAGTATTCTGTTTCATGGGGTAAAGCAGTTACATGGTGTAGACACCCATACGACAATATCTCGCATTATATTTAGCAAAATGTCTGTGACAGACCTCTCATCTTCTGATTTGATCAATGTATACCGTCTCCGATCGAATAGTCCGATTACGCAGCAGGAAGAAAGTTCTATTAAAGTCGCTCCGATCGTCGTTCTAGCAAAGATGTAACCCGAATATTGTTTAAAGCAAAGCTAGACATGCTTCAGCTGGTGATTTGTATCGGATTCTCTAACAAAACGTCGTCATGACATTTTGAACGCAGCAAAAGACAAGTATGGTCAGCAAAATGTATGGTCAGATCAGGGTCAGATTTTGGCAAAGCCTAGTGTAGGGTCAACAGTAAAAAAAAATCCGTTCTATTACCGTCTGTATTTAGTCTCATATGCTATGATTAGGGTTTTTCGCATTTGTTTATTTTTGTTTTGTTTTGTTCTTATTTGCTTTAGGTTTTTTCTTCTCTTTTTTTTTCTGCTTTTATATGTATTTTTTGCTGGTAAGAGATGGTCGGGTCTGAAGTAGATAAATTTAGCCTGGAGGAGTACTTATCTGGGGGAACTGCCCGTGATGATGATTCCCATAGAACTCAGTTAAATCCCTCCAAAAATAGTGTTTATCTGCGTGCGCCATAATGAGTTTTCGACAATATGAACGACCAATCTTTGTATTTATGTTCTTGGAGTGTCCACGTGACATCAAGTTACCTAGGTATATTCAAGTTGCTGGATGATTTTTCTTCCCAGATTGATGTCCTAGAGCTGTGTAATACGTTATTATGTGCAATTCAGTCTCTTTCGCTTTTTCATTTCCGGGATACAACCTACACGTCAAAAATCGTACCTAATTTGACCATTGAATTGATTCTAATACCATAATCATGTCAGGGTGTTTTTTTTTTTTTTTTTTTTTTTTTCTAACAAAATTATGGGAATTTATTTTGGGAGATGCAATAGCACATTTTTTTTGTACTTAGATGCTGATATATACGTCCCTTACATGTCAAATGATAACATTTTGGTTCTTTTGTCTTCGCATAAGATTAAAGTATCATTTAATAAGCAATAATAATTATGCTTGACTAACAGAAATGAAGAGGCCAAGGAGAAGGCGGAATAAAAAACAATCAAAAAACCTTAAGCTCCATTTCCGATTATATTGGATAATAGTCTTGTTTACGCTCCAATAATTATAAATACACTAGGGTGTAATATTGTACAATATGTGGTCTACGAAAAGGGGAAAAATGTAAAAGTCAAAATTCCCACTGAACTCCATGGATTTCTTTCATGGTAATACCAAACCTCGTATAAAGCGAAATAGTATCAATTTCCTTCTTTTCTGTCCCTTAATGAGAACGTATATGTTTACCGATTAAAGTAAAGGATATAAAAAATAAGGTGCTAGTAATACACTATAATGCCTAAAAATACTTGGGGTTTATTATTTTCTCTTGTTAAATTTTTACTAACTCAGTTTTACCTCAATTTTTAAACTATTTAATTGTTGAATCTTAAATTGTAATAAACACTTCAATTGCAGTAAACATTCGAAAAAAGGGCGCACTTCTAATAGAAACCAAATTTACTTCATTCTAGTATATTTTAATAGAATTATGTTATATTTATCTAAATATTATAAAATCAGATAATTGTCGATAATTATCTGAGTTTCAATGTTCAGATTCATCAAGCACTTTAAACTTTTAAGTAACTCCACTTAGTAAACTAGTTCTCAGCCTTCAATAGAATAGTTAAAGCTGGAAGTTTATTGATAGATTTTAGGCAGCGCAATTCCTAAGTAAAAAGTAATATAAAACGGCAAAATAGGGGCAAGTATATATTTTGAAAAGAGAAAACGACTCAGCTATCTCATCAGTCCACGAAAAAGAAATCAAAGATCGCTTAGTGACACAGGCACTTTGTTTTGTAGTTCCTCTATAACTTTTTGTTTTATCACTGTCTTCTAGACGTCGACAGATATATTTACCAGGCTAATGTGAGTAGCGGGAATAGAGCCAATTAATGGGAATCACCTTCTAATGCGGGTGCTTAGATGCTTAAAACTTTGCATAGTTTGAAATAACTTCATATTTGATTTCGAAACGCATATGAATACTTGAACGTTAGGATATTCAAAGGTTTAGCCTTAGAGAAATGGCGAAAAAAACTCACTAAACGCCATCAAAAAATTTCAAACCTCATTGAAACTATATCAATATGAATAAAGATTAGAAAGATTAAAAAGCCCTGATCCTTATAAGCGCCTGAATAGATGAATAATACAATGACACTGGATCATATTTATTCTAGCTTTATCAGATGACTGCTCTCGCTATATGAATACTGATATTAGTTAGTAGCCTGCTCTATATGTTGGTTAGTAGCCTGCTCTATATTTTAATACTTTTAAGATTAAAATTAGTCAGGTAATTTGGCCTCAGTATAGATTAATAATGTTTTACTTACAGATGGAGAGAGGGCACTGCCCTCTACGATAAAGGCCACACAATTCTCCAACCATACAAGGAAAAAGTTTCCAAGATTTCAGTTAAATTTCTAAACTGAAATACCACTTGTTTTGTAAATACCTTGTCCTGGGAGCGATTCAGCAAGAACAATGGATATTTTTCTAGATCCTGATGTTCGTTACCCTACATCTGCACATTTCCAGTAGTCCATTACTTTGAGCTTCATTCCAACACTACCTCCTATAATAAGGCCAACTATTGGTTGATCTAACCTGGAAAACCATCACTCGCTCCCATGACAAGGTAGCCCCCCAGATGGTCGAATCTGGGAAAACGACTTCATTTAATCAAATTGTGCACCTCCCTGACACGCCTACCAATTTTCATCGTCCTAGCACGTCAAGAAGCACCAAACTCACCAAATCACTGACCCCCTCCCTCCAACTCCTCCAAAGAGAGCGAATCTAGTACGATTCTTACAATCACTTATCAAGGACATTTGTTTATTCTATCCACCAAGCTTCATCCCGATTCCTCCACTCCAAGTGTTTTCCAAGATACCCCCCTCCAACTCCCCCCAATGTCAAAAGATCTGGTTGGGATTTGAAATAAGAGCTCTGAGACATGAATTCCATCTAAAAATCAAATTTCATTAAGATCCGATCATCTATTCGTAAGATAAAAATACCCCAATTTCCACATTTTCCAAGAATTCTGGTTTCCCCCCTCCAACTCCCCTCAATGTCACAGGATCTGGTCGGAATTAAAAATTAGAACTTTAAAGCACAAGATCCTTCTAAATATCAAATTTCATTAAGATCTGGTCACCCTTTCGTAAGTTACAAATACCTCAATTTTCAAAATTACCCCCCTCCCAATTCCACCAAAGAGAGCAGATCGGGTCTGTTTATGTCAATCACGTATCTTAGACAGGTTTCTATTCTTCCCATCAAGTTTCATCCAGATCCCATTGCTTTAAGTATTTTCTAAGATTTCCGGTGCCACCAACTGCCCCCCCCCCCCAATTACGCTTGATGCGGTTGAGATTTAAAATAAGAGATCTGAGTTACGAGGTCTTTCTAAATATGAAGTTTCGTGAAGATCCGATCACTCCTTTGTAAGTTAAAATACGTAATTTTGTCTTATTCTTCAGAATTAACCCCCCCCCCCAATAGAGTGGATCTGTTCCAATTATGTAAATCACGTATGTAAGACTTATGCTTATTTTTCCCATCAAATTTCATCCCGATCCCTCCAATCTAAGCGTTTTCCATGATTTTAGGTTCCCCCACCCCAAACTTCCCCCAATGTCACCAGATCCGGTCAGGATTTAAAAAAGAGCTCTGAGACACGATATCCTTTTAAATACTGAATTTCATTGAGATTCGATCACCCGTTCGTAAGTTAAAAATATCTCATTTTTTCTAATTTTTCAGAAATAACCCCCTCCAACTACCCCAAAGAGAGCGGATCCGTTCCGTTTATGTCATTCATGTATCTAGGACTTGTTTTTAGTTTTCCCACCAAGTTTCATCCCGATCCCTCCACTCTGAGTGTTTTCCAAGTTTTAGGTTCCCCCTCCCAAATACCCCCCAATGTCACCAGATCTGGTCAGGATTTAAAATAAAAGCTCTAAGACACGATATCTTTCTGAACATCAAATTTCATTGAGATCCGATCACCCTTTCGCAAGTTAAAAATATCTATTATTTCTAATTTTTCCGAATTAACCAGCCCACCACTCCCCCCCAAGATGGTCAAATCGGGAAAACGACAATTTTTAATTTAATCTGGTCCGGTCCCTGATATGCTTGCCAAATTTCATCGTCCTAGCTTACCTGGGAATGGTCTAAGGGTAATATTCAGACCAGTTGGGATTGCCCAGGAATATTTTTCTTCGTGGGGAGGGTTTTTTTGCAGGATAATTTCTTTATGGGGGAATTTCTCATGTTGGCAAGTTTTCAGTGAAGAGGGAGGGCCTTCGGGAAAAAATTTTCTACGGAGGAGGATGGCCAGCAGGACTGGGAAATTATCAGAATAGAGGTGGAGGCAGATTTTCCCAAAGTAATCGAAAAGTAAATTGAAATAAAATTACAAAAATACAAGTTTGTTCAACTGAAAGTAAGGAGCCACTTTAAAACTTAAAATGTACAGAAACCATTCGTTTTATGATAGGACTTCCCCTTCCTCAATAAATTGCTCTTTACGTTAAAGTTTTTATTTGTTTTCCTAATTCTTTAAAAACGACTTTTGAAACACAAGTGCCTTTTCCAATAGGACGTTCTTTTAAGTACTAAATAATTTTATAGTGAAGAGGAGCTCCCCATATACAAAATTATTTTTGTTCATTATTTTGTTCATTATAAGTTTTAAGGCTGTTCCTTACTTTTAGATGAAAAAACTTGTTCTTGTTTTTCTAATATATAGAAATGAACTATTAGCGAAGTTAATTTTTTTTCAAAATAAAGGGAAATTTTCCTTCAATATCGAGAAATTGACAACATTTTCAGTTTCATAATAATGATTTGCAAAATTTTTACTGGCAAATATCCGTGAAAAATAAACAAAGAACAGAAAAGTGAAAAAAAAAACAAATTTACACAGAGGATAAAACAGAGGACCTGTAAAGGTTGCTCAGAAAGGTTTGTTTGATTTTCTTTTGGTACAGGAAGTTTTGAACACTGAGGATAGCTTAGCAGAAGATTAGCAGATAAAATGTCTGATTAGCTTTCGTTATTCAAGGACTGAACAGTTTCCTTGTCATTGTTTTGTCGTTTTGTTTTCTTCATTTTTTTTCTTTTCTTCGTTTTTCCATAGGTCATGCATAGCCAGCGTTGTCTCCGAACCTATTTATATAGATTTCCTCGGCTCTGAAAGAATACCAAAGGAATATTCATCAAACAGTTCGTGGTAACAAAATGTAGTAAGGAGTGATCCGGCTCATTAGTAAACAAAACTCTAAAAAACAAATTTTGATACTAATAGATGCATCAAAAGAATCGGATAATACGCTAAAGTTATTTACTGTTTTAAAAAGTAGATTTGAGTGAAAGAGTCAACTTTATCTTAAAGAGTGGGGCGTTGAGGAGGGAACAACCCCTTTCGTACACGGAGTAATTTCTGTTCGTTTTAAGTTTAAATTTCGCTCCTTACTTTCAGTTTTAAAAAATGTTTTTTTTTATTCATCTCCCCATAAGACTATCTGTCTATTTTTATTCGATTAGCCAGAGTCAAAAGAGGGCAAACTTGACATTTCTTGAAACCGTATCTTTTCCATGGATATGCCAAAGACTACCATGTAGAAAGTGTGTTTTTGTATTTCACAGATTGGGCAACATATACAAACGATAGGCAGATTCTGTGAAAAAAAATCTTGCCTCTATATCTAATCTACTGAAAGAAAAGAAGGGATGTTTTCATCCTATCTCAGGTTTTGAGCACTATACAGCATGACAGTTCGAAATAAAAAGGAAAATGTGCATGTTTTCCTATTTCTGATCAACATTAGATAAAAGGGTAAATTCCCTACTTAGCCGATTTGTTTTTTTTTCTCAATTTTTTTCAATCAAAACCTAATGTTACTGACGGATTCCAAGCTTAAAATGCGACTCAAGCTCAACTACAACAAGTTTAAATTTATGATTTTAACATAAATTGTTCTTTTGTTGTTTTTTTTTCGTAGCAGTTTTTTCTACCTTGATTTTTAATTTTTTAGATCCTAGAAAATTTAGGTCTATCGTGCGTATAATTTGATTGTTATTATTATTTTTATCCGAAATGTTCTTTCAAGGAGATTGAGAAAGAATTTACATCATATTAAAAGTTGCCATTTTCACGAAGAAAGTTCACAATTATGACAAAAGGGAAACCCACAACGGGCATTTTTAAAATTGGGAATTTTTTTTGTAAAAGCTTTTGAAGGTTTTTTTTTTTAAGTTACAGTTTCAGAAATCATACTTCCCGTATGAAAACATACTACAAGAATTATAAAGCAAGATAAATCAGAAAAACAATAGAGACAGAATTAAGTACAGTACAACCCGAGAAAAATGCTTCGGCCCACGAATCCAGGAGAATTTGGTACTCATTGTTGATTGTCAAAGCAGCAAGCAAATTGAAATGGATTACTCGGTATTTTAATCGATATTTTATCGATTAAATCGATATTTTATCGATTAAATCGATATTTTATTGGTATTTAATCGAATTTACTCGACTATATATTAAAAAAAAAAATGGAAAAACCATGAAATCCAATTTTCAATGAAAAGACCTCCATATGCACTTGTGCAGTTTTTGGTTGTAATGGGCATAAAGTCAAAACAAAGAAATGTATGAAAAATTAGCAGTACAATCGTCACCAAAAAGCTTGAGAAATCTACACAATAAATAAGGTATATTTTCAAAGAAAAAAAATCACAAAACAAATATAATGCACTGATCGCCGAAAATAATCCGTGGCCTGTAAAGGGGGGGGGGAATAACCATCTGAATGAACGAAGGAATATTATTTCCCACTAAACAGACAAAATGTCACTAGTGCAATAATAAAAGGAGACAACAAAAAATGCACCAAATAAAAAAAAACGCACACTTGTATAGAAGCAGAGCAATAAATGAACACTAATATCGCAAAGCGTCACACAGTCCATTTTCTGTTAAACTCGTATAAAACTCCTCTAGTCTTTTTTGAATAACCCTGTGCGGGTACAGTTTATTATATTGGTTGTTAATAGCTGCGTTATGTTTCCAAGGAAATACGGGCAAAAGGAATTTACAAAAACGGTTGTAACAAGAACGCACTTTACGTTTATTCTTATCTGATAAGACAACCCAGAAAAGGAGTGATCGCCAACACATGTGGTGTAACTATTACCGAAAAAAGCTGGGTCCGAGTCAATTGACTATGTATGAAGCTTTCGAAGATACAAATATCCGTGAGCTTTTCAGACTTTACTAGTAAAATTATCTATTAACAAAAGACACAATGATCTAACATTTCAATCTACAGGTGGACAAAGATGCTCTATACTTGAAGAGGATTTTATTATCTTGTCACAAAGTTTTACTTCTGTGGTAGGAACTCTTCTTTTACGATTAAAGACAATATGCTCTGTTTTAGTCTCGTTGAAAGACAGACCGATTTTCTTATTTGAGCCTTTCAACGCTACATAACTATCTTCAAAACAGGAAGAAGAACGATTTAAATACAAAATATTGTCGGCATAGTTCAATAAATACAGTTCTTGGCCCAGGTAAGAAAACTTGGTTAAACCACATGCTGATTCTCAACTAAAGTTAACTTAAAGTTAAGCGCTCGAACAGCATCAGACTGCCATTTACGAGATGCAAGCCACAAATATAATAAACTCCCTTTGAGAAATATTTTCATTTTACTTTGTTAATGGAATCACAGACACTCGAGAAGGCTTCTAAGAAGCCCGGACTTTCAATAGACTCTTAGAGCATTTTATCTCGTTCCTTTTCAAAAGCCTGTTTAAGCTGTGAACCATGTGCAAAAACCTGGGAAGTTTAGTAGTTACTCGATTCTTCCCTCAAAGGTTTATATGGGCAGGATCGGAATACTTAATACGTCTATTATTTTTCACAAATTTTCAGACCAGGGAAGGGTCTATTTTGATTCGATGGCTATTTTCTTTTATAATATGAGCCCGGGATGAGCTAAAAATTATACGAATTTGTGTTTTGTGTAAAATCTGATTTTATTCGGTCTGCCCACTTTATAAAAAAATATTCCTAGAAAAATGTTCCTGGGCAATCCCAACTGGTCAGAATATTACCCTTGGACCATTCCCACGAATCACCTCCACATGTAAAATGAGTCGCAAAAGAGAAAGTAAGACAAATAAAAAGAATTTCAAAGAGGAATTCAGGAAATCTCCCGTGTGTAAATTTTTACCGGGAAATTTTATCTCCAGAGACTTCCCTTCCCGCGAAAAATTCTCCCCGTGGAAGATCATCGTGAAGAAATTTCCTCCTCTAGAAAATGTCTGTATACACCCCAATAATATAAAACTATGTAGTAAACAATGGCCAAATTTTTAACTTCCATAGACTCTAGGGGCTCATCTCATCCTCAGAGGCTTCAAGAGGACTTTTCATCTGTGTTGAACAAAATGGCTATCTTAAAATTTTGATCAGATGACTTTGGGGAAAAATGGGGAGTGGAAAGGGGGCTAGCTGCTCTCCAGTCTTTTTGGTTACTTAAAAAGGACACTATAACTTTTAATTTCTATTTGTATGAGCCCTCTCCCAATTTGTAGTATGCTTGTTTCGATATGATCAATCCTGAATAAAAAAATAAATTATAAATAAATAAACACGCATCCGTGAAGTCCACATTTTTGCAGATAGGAGCTTGTAACCTCTATCTTAAGGTTCTTTGATGCAGTGAATTTGATGATGTTATTTTCATTAAAGTGTTTTGACACTTTGAGGGGTCTTTCCCCCTTTTTTGAAAATCACACAAATTTTCTCTGGCTAGTAGCTTTTGATGGGTAACATTGAACTTAATGAATTTTATATATTTGGAATCAAGGTAAAACCCAATTCTCTTGATGTATCTATTGTTATTAAAATTCTATTTTTTACAGTCTATGCTACTATTGGACCGAGTCGCTCCTTACTTCCACGAATTGTTTGATTATTTCATTCACTAATAACATTATTTAATGCCTAATAAGTTTCTTTTGTATAAAACACCTACATTTATATTGGTACCATCACTACTTATTTTGCAGTCTTGAAGTAATTAATACATATTGGAACTAATTTCTTTTCACATAATAAAAGATAAGAATAGGACACAGAAAAAATAATAGTACGCTTCTGCAATTTATCTTGATACCTTATCATGTTGAATAAATATATCGATATTTTTCAAATAGTGTCTGTAAATATCAATCTAAATTTATATAAAACAGTTCGTGGTAAGGAACTATAAGTATGTTGCAACGTAAGTAAACAAATAGTTCAATGCAAGTAAGTAAACAGTTTGTGGCAAGGAACTGTGAGTAAGGAGCGATGTGGTTCAATAGCAAGCGAAACCTTGAAAAGAATTGAATTTTGGTCCTTATTCAAAATATGTAAATTTTACCAAGTTTAATACCACCCATCAAAAGTTACGAGCCTGAAAAAACTTGCTTAATTGTTGAAAAAAGAGGGGACCCTTAAAAATCAAGTGATCTTAATGAAAATCGCACCCTTAGATTCACCATATCTGAGAGCCTTCCTGTAGAGGTGCAAAAATGTAGAATTTTGCTTTTTTTGGCCAGAAGCAAGATCACGGATGTGTTTTTATTTGTTAGCTCTTCCCAGAGGTGATTGTGTCGAACCAGTAATCCTATAAGATCGAAAGTTGATTCCTTTGATCGCAAGTTCAAGTTCTAGTGCCCTTTTTAAGTGACAAACAATATTGGAAGGCAGCTAGCCCCCCTCCCACACCCCATTTTTCCCTATATCGTCTGATCGAAATTTTCAGACTTCCATTTTATTCAGCACAGTCAAGAAATTTAATAAATATGTCTTTTAGACTTGACCCCCCATAGCCTCCAGGGGAAGGGCTCCAAGCTATGATCTTTGCCCATTTTTTACATATGGTACTGGCTATTGAGCAGTATGCATAAATTTTACAGGGAGATTTTCCTAGAGGGGTGTTACATAGGAGGATCTTTCCATGGAGGAGCTTTGCTTGGGGGAAGAGAATTTTCCGTTGAGGGGGAGCTGAATTGGCCAGCATTAATTTAAAAAATGATAAGAAAGTGAATGAAAAAGTAATAAGTTTTCAACAGAAATTACGGAGCAACATTTTACTTACAAGAAACAGCTCATCAACTCGATCTTAACGCTAAAGCTTTTTTTGAATTTTTAATTAAGATTATTACTTTAATAATTGTGTTTCAGGAGTCATTCCTAAATAATTGAAACAAAAAGTCAAACTCTAGCGTAAATAGCGAGGTATTGAGGAGGGTACAACCCCCTTATATACGTAACAGTTTCTGTTCGTTTCAACTTTGAATTTTTCTCCTTAATTTCAGTTAAAAGAACTTATTTTTTATATATCAAACAGTTCGTGGTAACGAACTGTAGTATGGAGCAACCCGGCTCAATGGTAACCAAAACTCTAAGAAATGGAAGTTTGATACCAATAGCAATATCAAAAGAATTAAATTTTAATGCTGATTTTAAATATATAATTTTCATTAAGTTTAGTCTTACCTATCAAAAGTTACGAGCCTGAGAAATTTTGCCTTATTTTAGAAAATAGGGAAAAACATCTCCTAAAAGTCATAGAATCTTAACAAAAATCACACCATCAGATTCAGCGTATCAGGGAACCCTACTGTAGAAGTTTCAAGCTCCTATCTACAAAAATATAGAATTTTGTATTTTTGTCAGAAGGCAGATCACGGATGCGTGTTTATTTGTTTGTTTTTTTGTTGTTTTTTCGCAGGGGTGACGTATCGATCCAGTGGTCCTAGAATGTTGCAAGAGGAGAGGTTCTAGTGCCCTTTTTAAGTGACTAAAAAATTGGAGGGCACCTAGGCCCCCTCCCACGCTAATTATTTTCCCAAAGTCAACGGATCAAAATTCTGAGATAGCCATTTTATTCAACATAGTCTAAAAACCTTATAACTATGTCTTTGGGGATGACTTACTCCCCCACAGTCCCTGTGGAAGGGGTTAAAAGTTACAAACGTTGACCAGTGCTTACGTACAGTAATAGTTATTGGGAAATGTACAGACGTTTTAAGGGGGAATTTTTGGTTGGTGAGGGGTTGAGAAGAGAGGGATATGTTAGAGGAACCTTCCATCGAGGAATTTTTCATGGGGGAAGAAAATTTCTATGAAGGGAACGCAGGATTTTCTAGCATTATTTAAAAAAAAACAATGAAAAAATAATTATGAATTTTTTTTCAACTGGAAGTAAGGAACATCATTAAAACTTAGAACGAATAGAAATTATTACGCATATGAGGGGCCCATCTCCTCCTAATACCTAGCTCTTTACGCTAAAGTATTTTTAGTAATTTCAACTATTTATTCTACGGCTTTTGTGATTCAGGGGTAATTCTTCATGAATTGGGACAAAATTTAAGCTTTAATGTAAAGAGCAAGGTACTACAGAGGGGGGAACCCCTCATATATGTTCTAAAAATATGAGAATACAAAAGTTCGTTACGTGTAAGCTAATTTATAAGTTACGCTAATAAAAACAATCTTTTGCTAATAAAAACATTCGTAAAAAATTAAAAGTTCTAGTTGCCTTTTTAAGTAACCAAAAAATTGGAGGGCAACTAGGCTTCCTCCCCCGATCCTTTTTTTCTCAAAATCTTTCAATCAAAACAATGAAAAAGCCATTTAGCCAAAAAAATAAATATGCAAATTTCGTTTTAATTATTCCTCTGCGGAGAGCCGAAGTCAAAACATGTATTGATTCAAAAACGTTCAGAAATTAAATAAAAAAAAAAACAAGTTTTTTAACTGAAAGCAAGGAGCGACATTAAAACTTAAAACGAACAGAAATTACTTCGTATATGAAAGGGGCTGCTTCCTCATCAACGCCCTGCTCTCTACGCTAAAGTTTTTTACTGTTTTAAAAAGAAGAGTTGAGAGAAAGAGTCAAACTTTAGCGTAAAGAGCTGCGCTTTGATGAGGAAGCAGCCCCTTGCATATACGAAGTAATTTCTGTTCGTTTTAAGTTTTAATGTCGCTCCTTATTTTCAGTTAAAAACTTGTTTTTTTTTTATTTAATTTATTTAAGGGGTCACTCGAACACGAGGAAAAAGCAATAACGCTAAAGACTAATCACAAACTCTAAAGATTCATCGCAAGAGCTCAATTACGTCGTTTTTACTCTCTATGTAGTCTTTAATTATTTGTTGTTGATTTTGTTCTCAGTCAGATAGTTAAGAATTTAGTTTAAAGAGGATGGTGTCATTTTCGAAGGCAGACATGTTTCCATTTGTTTTGCACCCCCTCCCAGATTTTAAAAATCTTCTTTGTGTTGCTTTCATTGAAAAATGGCTTTAAAATTACATTTTGTTTCCTAAACGGTTTAAAATTCTAAATCATGTAAATTTTGGCTTCTTTGGTTGCATCATAATATGTTGGTCGTGGTCACATATAAAATGGCGTGGTAACTTTTGATTATTCAGACCAAACTCAAGAATTTTGATTTGAACGTAAGATCTGTAAAAACCAGTTTCATAGCCACAAAGACAAGCGACGGGTGACAGAATGCATTGGACTTGTATAATTTGGGTTATATATTTGTACATTGGGGTGGGAGGTAAAGTATAGCGGGTCTGAATGCAAAATTTCTTGGCAACAATTATGCTGCATATTAAAAATTAAGAATTGTTTTCTAACTTCACGTTGTCCAAATACTTAACCACCATCCCCCTAATGTGCAAATATATAGCCCGGATTATAAGTCCATTGTATTCTGTCACCCATCACTTGTCTATGTGGTTATGCAGTCGGTTTTTACAGATCATAATTTTTTAGTTTTAATTTTTGAGTTTGCTTTGAATAATTAACAAGCATCAATGGCGTTACTCACGTAGAGAAAATGCTCCCTCAAATTTAATTGCTTCGTTATTTTTCAGTTGCTAAATCTTAAGAGTTTTAAGAACTAATTAATGGGAGATCAAATAACATTTTATTTTGATGAGAATCATGATGAATTTAGTTAAACTGTATTCTCCGGTCTAGAAAATTAAGTTATAGTTTTTAATAGTTTATGAGTGAAGTGAAATTTAATCTCTCATAGAAAGGGCAGGAGGAGTAAACAGGCTGGTGACCGGAGTGGTTCATAGGGTTGGTAGTGCCTGGAGAAAAATTAATTATATTGCCCTACATTGCCCTCTCCCATATTAAATAAAAGCAAAGAAAAACGAAACAAAGCAAAAAATGTGATCAAAATGGGCAGCCCCCCAGCCACGGCTTTCCAGAAACAGCACTCAGAGCAGCTTACAAAGGGTTGCTACCCCTGAAGAGGTCTGTTGTCCCTCTGAACGACTCTGCTGGCAGTCCCTTCACAAAACGGATAATATTTGTTCGTTTTCAATTCTAAAGTCACTTTTTATGGCACTTGGTATTAACCAAGTGACATATAGCAATCTCAAATTCTGTCGGTCTGTCGGTCGGTCCTGGTTTTGCTACTTTAGGCACTTCCAGGTAAGCTAGTACGATGAAATTTTGCAAGCGTATCAGGGAACGGACCAGATTAAGTTAGAAATAGTCATTTTCCCAATTTTACCATCTAGGGGGGGGAGTGGGGAGCCAGTTAATTCGCAAAAAATAGAAAAAATTAAGTATTTTTAACTTATAAGCGGGTGATGGGATCTTAATGAAATTTGATGTTGGAATGATATTGTGTCTAAGAGCTCATATTTTAAATCCTGACCGGATCTGATGGCATTGGGGTGAGTTGGAGGGGGGAGACCTAAAAACTTGAAAAACACTTAGAGTGGAGGGATTGGGATGAAACTTTAGGGGGAAAATAAGCACAAGTCCCAGATACATGATTGACATAATCGGAACGGATCCACTCTATTTGGGGTAGTTGGGGGGATGGGCTAATTCTGAAAAATTAGAAAAAATAAGGTATTTTTAACTTACGAACGGGTGATCGAATCTCAATAAAATTTGGTATTTAGAAGGATATCGTGTGAAATAAGACGAAGCTCTTATTTTAAATCCTGACCGGATGGAAAACGCTTAGATTGGAGGGATCAGGATGAAATTTGTTGGAGAAAATAAGCAGAAGTCTTACATACGTGATTTACGTAATTGGAACGGATCCGTTCTATTGGGGGGGGGGGGTTAATTCTGAAAAATAAGAAAAAATTAGATGTTTTTAACTTACGAAGGAGTGATCGGATCTTCATGAAACTTCATATTTAGAAATACCTCGTAACTCAGATCTCTTATTTTAAATATCAACCGGATCAAATGTAATTGGGGGGAGGGGGCAGTTGGCGGGACCGGAAATCTTAGAAAATACTTAAAGCGGTGAGATCTGGATGAAACTGGATGGGAAGAATAGAAACCTGTCTAGGATACGGGACTGACATAACCGGACCGGATCTGCTCTCTTTGGTGGAATTAGGGGGGGGGGGTAATTTTGAAAATTGAGGTATTTGTAACTTACAAAAGGGTGACCAGATCTTAATGAAATTTCATATTTAGAAGGATCATGTGCTTTAAAGTTTTAATTTGAATTCCGACCAGATCCTGTGACATTGAGGGGAGTTGGAGGGGGAAACCGGAATTCTTGGAAAATGTGGAAATTGGGGCATTTTTATCTTACGAATAGATGATCAGATCTTAATGAAATTTGATTTTTAGAAGGAATTCATGTCTCAGAGCTCTCATTTCAAATCCCAACCAGATCTTTTGACATTGGGGGAGTTGGAGGGGGAAATTTTGGAAAAACACTTGGAGTGGAGGAATCGGGAAGAAGCTTGGTGGATAGAATAAACAAATGCCCTTGATACGTGATTGACAGAATCGTACTGGATTCGCTCTCTTTGGAGGAGTTGGGGGGAGGGGTTCAGTGATTTGGCAAGTTTGGTGCTTCTGGACGTGCTAGGATGATGAAAATTGTTAGGCGTGTCAGGGAAGTGCACAATTTGGCTTGATAAAGTCGTTTTCCCAGATTCGACCATCTGGGGGGCTAAAGGAGGAGGAAAAATTAGAAAAAATGAGGTATTTATAACTTACGAGTGGGTGATCGGATCTTAATGAATTTTGATATTTAGAAGAACATCGTGACTCAGAGCTCTTATTTTAAATCCTGGCTGGCATCAAGCCTCTTCTTTTCTCTTTTTAAATCAATCTATTGATTCATAGAATTTTGTCAGAGCTCATACCATATGATTTCTTGGCTCTTAGCTCTTCTCGCCTCGTCACAAGTGCCATATGAGCTCTTAGCTCTTGTTTTTAATATCATGATGCTTTGCCATGTTGAGGATAATCAAATACAAGTAAAGAAAAGGGAAATAAATTGGAAAGTCAATTTGGCGGTAAAGGCTCACTATTTCCATATAAAAATTTATAGATCAGCACTTAAACTTTTATTCGGATATTTTTCATAGTCAATCACGGAAAGTTTCGAGGAAATTCTGGAAATAAATCACCAGAGGATGACAAATGTTGTTTTAATACTGGTTTTCAAGGTTACTGGTTACAAGGTTACTCCATGTAACCTTTTATATTACAAGCATTTTTGTTGGGATATCAGTCATCTGATTTTATATTACTTTCATTGAGGGTGTTATTTGGTTTTTCGCTAAAAGAATTTATCTTGGGGAAAGACTATGTTTCGAAATTTTTTGTGGATTGGATACCTTACATTGGTGTATCAATCTAGGAAAAGAACCCGGCGACACGTTGCAAACTTGATCTTAGGTTTTTTTTTTTATAAGTAAGTTGTTCTGCCACAGATTTTTGTCAGTTGTAAATAATTTGAAGCTAGTTGTTGTTGATTGTGATTCGTAATGTATTCAAGAATCAGGATAGTATTTTAAGCTGGTCAGAGGTTTCAATTAAGAAAAAGGTTGTTAATTAATCGCTGTATGATCAGTAGAATGTATTAATAATTTCTTTTTTGTATTAATTTGCAGCCATATAAATTTATTCTATTAGATGGACGATATTTTTACAAACCGTTAATGTTTGTTGAAAAACTAAATTTTTTAATGTATTTGCTTTAGAATAAATTATTTACAAGGGACCCACGTCCCATGTTAAGCCCTATTTAAAACGATAGGTAATTAATAGATAACAATTATATATTTTCTTCTGTTTTGGTGGCCTTTTTTGGTTTGAATTGCCTCCTTCTAGATAAGTTATCTATTAAGGGGTGCATCCCCATTATATTCTACTATTTGTACCCATGAATAAAAGTGAGAGGGAGATGATAGTATTGAGAGCGCTTGTATGGGACATCGATTCTTGTTGATAGATGAGCATTGCCAAGTGTGGAAAACCATATAGTGACAAAGATATGCCCAGGATTGCACTTAGCCTCCATTCAGCTATAGGTTGCATAGACTTTTGGCTGTCCGGATTGTAAACAGCCTGGTATAGACTTGACAAAACGTATCAGTTCCTGACCTGAACTGGTCTGAAAGCTTCTCCTTTGAAATTTTAACATGACTATCGTGTTAACCTTAAAACTGACAAATTCAAATCTTTTGGACTAGACTTGTTTGGAGTTTCAAAACCCCATCTTCTAGGACTAGAGACATTAAATTAAGTATTTTGAATTTATTAACTCAGGTAGGACGGATGGGGTACATAGGCAAAGAGAAGGGCTTATGATGAATGAGAAATCTTCTAAGTCTTGCTTTGGTTGGGAAGGTATTAATAGTAGAATTCTAGTTTCTTATTTTACCACTAAACTTTGTAATGTATCAGTCAAAGTATTATATACCCCGGTAAATTTGGTGTGGGAAAATAAAAATGGCAACGGATAAAGACTTCTATAATTTTGAACACATAACAATCTATTACTAAAACTACCATTACTACTACTGCAACTACTTTTATTACTACTAACGACTCCACTATTTATTACCATGGTCTACGAAATTAGAGAGATGACTCAAATGTCGCAAGGTCAGAGAACAAATGGCTTTTCAGAGACAGCGCAATGGCGCTGCCCAAGTAAAAGGTGATGTGGGCACTATCTATTATTTATTCATTTACTTATTTATCTATTTCTTTTGGGTTTTTTTTTCTGACCAAGGCACTTCGTATAAAAGAAGTTTTTGTAAAAACTTTGAAAATACTCATTCGGTTGGGAATTGAAACTTCTTGGCCCTTTTTAAGAGTCAAAAGTGATTAGATATCAACCAGCCTCCCCCCCAAAACCCAATTTTTTTAGATAGCCATTGCGTTCAGCATAGTTGAAAGGTCCAGCAATTATGGTTTTGGGGACGACCGCAGCCGTCAGGACAAGGGTTTTAAGTTATACTATTTGCCCATTATTAACATATGCATGACAAATACATAATCAGAATTTCTAATGTCCCTTTTAAGAGCACATAATCAAATATGACACATGTACACAATAACATAAAACATATGTTGTACATAATCAGAATTTCTAGTGCCCTTCTTAAGAATCAAAAGTGATCGGGGAGAAACTAGCCTCCTCCCTCCCCCTCTCTACGTCCTCTTTTCCCCAACTGCATCTGATAGAAATTTGAAATAGAAATTTTGTTCAAACTAGTCCATAAATTATATAATAAGGCCTTTGTATTTGACACAAAAACCTAGAGCCGGGGGGCAAGAACTGTAAGTTAAATCTCTAGGGTATATATGATTTTTATGGCAGGGATGACTATATAACCTTTAGAGGAGACTCATTCGATTAGAAATTGAAAGCCGAGTTCTCTTTTAAGAGTCAAAAGTGATAGGGAGGGTAACTAGTCCCTCTTCCTGACGCCCTATTTTCCTCGAAAGCATCTGATCAAAATTGTGAGATATCTATTTTGTTCAAAATAGTCAAAAGAATATATAGCAATGTCTCCACGGCTGATAAGCCCCCCCCTCCCCTAAAGCCCAGGGGTAAGGGTTGGAAGCTATTCCTTGCGGTTATGTAAGGTTTAATGGAAGAGATGGTCATATAAACTTTAGAGGAGGCTAATTTGATTAGAAATTGATTAGAAATTTTCTAATTATCGAACAGTGATTAGCCTCAACAAACTACAAACTCTAGGGTTTTTATTCTTTTTTCTAATACAAAATACAACGCCTTCCAATAGGCCCATGGGCACAAATTGCTGAGGCACAATCGCCTGGAACAACAGCCAAAAATGTAAGCCACCCCATCCCTTCAGATGCTCGATCTGTAGCCCTTTGAAACTAGGAGCTCTTCTCTTTTGCATCAATCGAATTTGTGTAGCTACAGAAGAAGGTGGAGTATTTACAAGGCTCTTGCTAAGGTCAATAATTAATAAGTAACTATAAAGAATATTTAAAAAAGAAGACCTGAGAGATGGCGGTTCAACTGAAAAAGCTGACAAAAATGACCATGCCAATCAGAAATATTAATCCGTTCGAATTCAAGAGAGTGCGACCGAGAAGTTTAGAAACTTGTTTCCATAGAAGTTGAGGACTATTCCGGAGAGAATGAAATATATCATGTGCTTTTTTACCTTACGGAATGAACGTTTCGTAGATTTCATAAATTCAAATACAATTCAAGAACAAGGCCAATTGCACTCCAACCACGCATGATGCCTGGAAATATCTCGGAGTTTTGCAGCTTCGAGATGAGGAAAAAGTAACCGAAGGTAATGCGAACCATCTCAAAAAGATCCAACAGTTCGTGGTAACGAACTGTAGTAAGGAGCGACCGGCTCAATAGTAAACGAAACTCTAAAAAACGGAATTTTGATGCTAAAAGATGCATGAAAAGAATCGGATTTTCATGCTGATTTTAAATATATAACTTTTATCAAATTTATCAATGCCTGGAAATATCTCGGAGTTTTGCAGCTTCGAGATGAGGGAAAAGTAACCGACGGTAATGCAAAACACTCCACGATTTTTAAAAACACGCCATCTCAAAAAGATCAAACAGTTCGTGGTAACGAACTGTAGTAAGGAGCGACCGGCTCAATAGTAAACGAAACTCTAAAAAACGGAATTTTGATGCTAAAAGATGCATGAAAAGAATCGGATTTTCATGCTGATTTTAAATATATAACTTTTATCAAATTTATCAATGCCTGGAAATATCTCGGAGTTTTGCAGCTTCGAGATGAGGGAAAAGTAACCGCAGGTAATGCAAAACACTCCACGATTTTTAAAAACACACCATCTCAAAAAGATCAAACAGTTCGTGGTAACGAACTGTAATAAGAAGCGACCCGGCTTAATAGTAAACGAAATTCTATAAAATGGAATTTGCGTCCTAAAAGATACATAAAAAGAATTGAAATTTCATGCTGATTTTAAATATATAAGTTTCATCAAATTTAGTCTTTGTCATCAAAAGTTGCGAGCCTGAGAAAATTTGCCTTATTTTGGAAAATAGAAGGAAACACCCCCTAAAAGTCTATGAATATTAACAAAAATCACACCATCGCATTCAGCGTATCCGAGAACCCATTTGAAAAAATTTCAAGCTCCTATCTACAAAAATGTGGAAATTCGCGTTTTTTGCCAGAACACAGATAACGGGTGCGTGTTTATTTGCTTTTTTGTTTTCTTTTCCCCAGGGCTTATCGTATCGACCAAGTGGTCCTAGAATGTCGCAAGAGGGCCTATTATAACAGAAATCAAAAGTTCTAGTGCCCTTTTTAAGTGACCAAAAAATTGGAGGGCACCTTGGCCCTCCCACGCACATTTTTTTCCCAAAGTCAACGGATCAAAATTTTGAGATAGTAATTTTGTTCAGCATTGTCGAAAACCATAATAACTATGTCTTTGGGGATTACTTACTCCCTCACGGTCCCCAGGGGAGGGGCTGCACGTTACAAACTTTGACCAGTGTTTACATACAGTAATGGTAATTGGGAAATGTACAGATGTTTTCAGGAGGATTTTTTTGGCTTTGGGGGGGGGGGTGAGGAGAGAGAGCTATATGGGAGGATCTTTCCTTGTAGGAATATGCCATGGGGGAAGAGAAATTCAATGAAAAGGGGGCAGGATTTTCTACCATCACTATAAAAAAAAACAATGACAAAATAAACATGAAAAAGTTTGTTTTTTCTAATTGAAAGTAAGGAGTAGCATTAAAACTTAAAACAACTAGAGATTATTACGCATATGAGTGATTCTTCTCCTCCTAAATACCTCGTTCTTTATGCTAAAGTATTTTTAGTAATTTCAACTGTTTATTCTACGGCTTTTCTGATTCAGGGGTTATTCTTAAAGAATAGGGACAAAACTTAAGCTTTAGTGTATAGAGCGAAGTATTAACGAGTGGACAAACCCCCTAATATACATAATAAAAATATAAGAATATAGAAGTTTGTTACGTAAGTTAATTCTTAAGTTACGTATATTTTTTACTAATAGAAACGTTCGTTAAAAATTAAAAGTTCTAGTTGCCTTTTTAAGCAATCGAAAAATTGGAGGGCAACTAGGCCTTCTTCCCCAACCCTTATTTCTCAAAATCGTTTGATCAAAACTAAGAGAAATCCATTTAGCCAAAAAAAGAATTAATATGCAAATTTCATTTGAATAATTTATGTGCGGAGAGCCAAAATCAAACATGCATTAATTCAAAAACGTTCAGAAATTAAATAAAAAAAAACAGGCTTTTTTAACTGAAAGTGAGGAGCGACATTAAAACTTAAAACGAACAGAAATTACTTTGTATATGAAAGGGTCTGTTCCCTTCTCAACGCCCCACTCTTTACGCTAAAGTTTTTTACTGTTTAATAAATTAGAATTGACAGAAAGAGTCAAACTTTAGCGTAAAGAGCGGGGCGCTGAGAAGGGATCAGCCCCTTTTATCCACGGAGTAATTCCTGTTCGTTTTAAGTTTTAATGTCGCTCCTTAAATTCAGTTAAAAAACTAGTTTTTTTATGTAATTTCTTAACGTTTTTGCGATCAATAGAATTACCTTTAGACACAAAAAATATCATGTGAAACGGTACCTTTATATTCGAAAGGTGCAAGTCAAGAATACAATGGCATAATTTAGTATCTACATTATTACAGCATTTCTTCATTAAAAAATTTTATTTGTTGAGGCTTCACCTCTTGTTGTCAAAATCCGTAAGGAATATTCAAGGTGAGAATGGTCACTGAGAAATAAACAAGAGCTGAGAGCTCATATGGCACTTGTAACGAGGTCGGAAGAGCCAAGAGCCAAGAGCTCATATGGTATGAGCTCTAGCAAAATTCTAAGAATCAATAGATCGATTTAAAAGGAAAATCAGTGGCTTAATGTGGGTCGGGATTTAAAATAAGAGCTCTGAGTCACGAGTTCCTTTTAAATAACAAATTCATTAAGATCCGATCACCCACTCGTAAGTTAAAAATACCTTAATTTTTTTAATTTTTCATCTCCCTTCAGCCTCCCAAATGGTCGAATCGGGGAAAACGACTTTATCAAGTCAGTTTGTACAGTTCCCTGACACGCCTGCCAATTTTCATCGTCCTAGCACGACCAGAAGCACCAAACTCGCCAAAGCAATGAACCCCACCACCAAACTCCCCCAAAGAGAGCGGATCCAGTCCGGTTATGTCAATCACGTATTTACGACATTTATAAGCGTTTTCCAAGGTTTCTGGTTCGTCTCAAACTCCCACCAATGTCAACAGATCTGGTCGGGATTTGAAATAAGAGCTCTAAGACATGAGTTCCTTCTTAAATTAAAATTTCATTAAGATACGGTCACCCGTTCTTAAGTTAAAAATACATCAATTTTCTATTTTTTCCAAATTAACAACTCCCAGCTCCCCCAAAGAGAACAGATCCGTACCAATTATGTCAATCTCATGCCTATAGCTTTTGCTTTTTCTTTCCATTAAGTTTCATCCCGATCTCTCCACTCTAAGCCTTTTCCAAGATTTCTGTTTCCTCCTCCAGCCCTCTATGTCCCAGATCCGATTCGAATTAAAAATGGAGCATCTGAGACACAGGATTATTCTATGTATAAAAAATAAAAAAAATAAAAAAAAATAACAGGAAGGGTGTGCGAAAGCACAGGATGGCTGGCCCCCAGTCCCCAATTGTACTTCCTGGCTGAAGGGCCAAGAAACGGAGATCAGCACCGCCGGTACGGACTGTATATTCTAATGCCGTATCCTTTACCTTTTTTTATATATATAAAAATAGGATTTTTTTCAGAATCTCCACTCGGATTTTCCAAGATTAGGTCCCCCCCCATCTTCCCCTTCACTGGGTCCGGTCGGGATTTAAAATAAAAGCTCTGAGACATGATATCCTTCCAAACATCAAATTTCGTTAAGATCCGATCACTCCTTCGTAAGTTAAAAACACCTCATTTTTCTAAGTTTTCAGTATTAACCCTCTCCCCCAACTCCCCCAAAGAGAGCAGATCCGTTCCGGTTATGTCAATCACGTATTTAAAACTTGTGCTGATTTTTTCACTAAGTTTCAGCCCGATCCCTCCACTCTAAGCGTTTTAGATTCCCCCCTCCAACTCCCCCCAATGTCTCTGGATCTGGTTGGGATTTAAAACAAGAGCTCTGAGACACGGTATCCTTTCAAACATCAAATTCATTAAGATTCCATCACCCGTTCGTAAGTTAAAAATACTTCATTTTTTCTATTTTTCCGAATTAACCGACCCTCCACTCCCTCCCAGATGGTCAAATTGGGAAAACGACTATTTTTAATTTAATCTGGTCCGGTCCCTGATACACTAAATTTCATCGTCCTAACTTACCTGGAAGTGCCTAAAGTAGGAAACCCGGGACAGACCGACAGACCGATAGAATTTGCGACCGCTATATGTCACTTGGTTAATACCAAGTGCCAGAAAAACAATCCGAAACATGTACTGGTCGACTCACTACTTGAAGCGAGTCGGTTACCATAAGTCTAAATTAGAAGTAGAGCCAGAACTATGAATATGAGTGAAGTCTTCACCTTTAGAGACAACAGACATAATTGATGGCAAAGAAATTGTAAACATCTACGAGAAGGGGGACGCAGATTTTGAAAGATGAGTATTAACATCGCAATAAATAATCAACTCTTTACCCAAAGACCATACTCGGTGGGAAATTTTCAACAGTAATGCGCAAGCCATGACATGATTCTGGGCCGAATACTCATCACGGTAATCTGTTGGCATATAGACAAATATAAGCACCATGTTACTAAAATCAACTGCAACAAAAAAATTACTAGTATCAAGAAGCTAACATCCATACTTTTTATGCACTGCTACCTAAATTCCGTCAGAGAGCCGACTTAGGATACATCTAGCGGGGAAAAACTCGTGACCAGTCAAGAGTTCCAACCTTCTCAAGTTATCAAAATTTAAAAGATGCCCAATAAAACAAATTCTATCAAATATATCAAAGCTAACTGTAGAATATCTAAACTTTCTCTTGCTCTTTTAACATTCTTGCGAAAAACTTTAGCCCACACAGAAACGTCGGTTATTAGCGCTTTGTATGCATTGGTGCATCACTTTGACCCCCCAATGCTCGTTTTTTCAGCTCTTTAAACTGAAAGATGGAGCTCATATGGCAACCACCGCAGTTTCCCTACTTGAAACTTAGCTCATAACAGGGATTCTCGCGACTGTTACTATCTTCACCGGCATATTTAATACACCTCAACTGGTTAGTACAGAGCTATATGGTCAAAACCTCGACACTTAGAGAATTGTTTTGGTCTTTCTAAGGACTTGCAAACTCGATAAAGGCAATATTAAATCTTAATACCGTACTTAAGGGGTACTTCCAACTCCTCTTGTGAACGATAGCCTAACTGCACAACCGATGACTGAGCAAAACGCCTTGCACCAACAATACTTTCGAATGCATTCACAATGTTCGATACATCGAAATCTCTATCAGTGTTTTGATCCCCAGAAACTCTTTCTTGACTTGTCTTGAACAAATATCGAGATCATTGGGAATCACAGTTATAACAATAGAAGCTGAAATTTTATCCTTCATGTGTATAACCCAGCAATTTCTACTACGTTCAACATGTTATACCTTGTCGATTTGGCCCAGACTTTCAAGAAATTCACACTGCTTTCAGGGATTGTTAGACTGTAGGCTAGCTGGTAGGTTAGATAATACAACTGGGTAGTTTACCGGCATCGTCTGCACAGGAGCAGGCCAAACAATTGGTCTTGTGTCAATTGCACTAAGCATAGGCTCATTTTTTCAACTAAATGGCCTAGCACACTAACACAATCGTTCAATCTTGAACCTCTACTAGTACTTGGCTCTTTTGGTAGCGTCAGCACATCCTGAAGATCGAAAATCGTGAAACGAGGTGTTTGAAGTTTCTTAGCTGTTGTTTCTGTTAAAATTTAAGACATATCACCCGTAAATGCAGTCGCCAGCATCTTACCCCCGGGCTTCTCATGATTTTCTGTCTTAAGGATATCTTAAAAATGTCAATGACATCTTTAAAAACTTCCTTAGTAAAAAATTCTGAAACAACTTCACTGCTAACTGTCGATCAATCTTGTCCTGATTTTGTCTTTGAAAAAAGTTCGATATAGGTGACTCGTTCAAAGTACTGGTTTAATACAAGTTCAAAACAAGCTTTTAAGTTCAATAAATACAAAGAGGTGTTTCACATACAGGGTTGCCACTGCTAGTGATTTATCACTATTTCTAGTGATTTTTTATACTAACTACACGAAAAAATCACTGAATCATCAAGTAATCGCTAGGTTATTCAAAAGAATCACTAAATCAACCAACAAATCACTAGATTCTAGTGATGTTTAGTTTCACCGGGTGGCTACCCTATTCACAAATCATAGGCAACGCTGCTCTATCATAAATAGCAATATCATTGAAACAAAAAGGAGCTACACTTAAAAAAGATTTTTTGAGATTCAACAAAAACTGTTTGTAATATTCATGAACAAAAATTTGAATTTCAACAGCTGGAAATCACTGTAATCTATTATTAAAGACATTATTGGAATGGTACTTTTCAATGAAGCCAAACACACCCAAGAAGTGAAGTTAGGTTAATCCTAATGAAACATAACCTTAATATAATCTTTAGCTTATAAAATAACATAATTTGGCTTTTGTATTTGCGTATTAAGGTGGGGGGGATATACATTATTTAGACACTACCCCTAACATAACCTACACCTCCTGATGCTCATATATATATATATATATATATATATATATATATATATATATATATATATATATATATATATATATATATATATATATATATCCCGAACTATGAAAGTCCAATGCATAAAATAATCCGTCACTTGTCTCTGTGGCTATACTACCGGTTTTATTTTAGATCTAACCTAAGCGTAATTCTTGAGTGTGTTTCGTTTAATTAAAAATTTGGTTAAAACCATCAAAATATAAAGTAAAAAGGCATAAATTGAAGAAAGCTGAACTTAAAAGCCTTCTGAAATTGAGTGACAGCCAAAACCTCTCGAAAAAGACCTGTGAAATAATCTCTATGGGATTTGCATAAACCCGAGAAAACAACAAAAATAATGAAACAAACCTTAAGAATAAAGAAAAAATCGGTTAAAACTCTTAAAATATAAAGTAAAAAGGCCTAATTCAAAAAAAAAATATGAACTTAAAAGCCTTCTGAAAGTGAGTCAGAGTCGAGGGTTCTCGAAAAGAATCTGTGAAATACCTTGTGCGGGATATGCATAAACCAGAGAAAATAATAAAAATATGAAACAAATCTTAAAAGTACATAAAATCAGTGACAGCCAAGATCTCTCAAAAAGAACCAGTGAAATACCTTGTTCGGTATATACATTAGCCCAAGAAGATAATAAAAAGTATGAAACAAATCTCAAAAATATAGAGAAAATTGATTAAAACCATCAAAATATAAAGTAAAAAGACATAATTCGAAAGAAGCTAAACTTAAAAGTCCGGCAAAACTGAGTGACAGCCAAGACCTCACGAAAAAAATCTGTGAAATACAGTGTGGGGTATGTGTATGAACTCCAGAAAATAATGAAAATACAAAGCAAATTTCAGAGAATAGAAAACATCAAAATATAAAGCAAAAAGACATAATTGAAAGATATCTGAACTCAATAGCCTTCTGAAATTTAATCACAGTAAAAGCCTCTCAAAAAGAACCTGTGAAATACTTTGTGCGGGATGTGCATAAACCCGAAAAAATGAAAAGTAAAATAGCATAATTCGAAGAAAGTTGAACTTAAAAACCTTCCTAAATTGAGTGACAGCCAACAACTCTCGAAAAGAACTTGTGAAATACTCTGTGGGGTACATGCATAAACCCCATAGAATAATAAAAATATGAAAAAAAATCTTTAAAATATAGAAAAAATTCAGTTAAGCCCCTCAGAATATAAAGTAAAAGGCATAATTAAAATAAAAACAAACTTAATAGCCTTCTGAAATTGAGTGGCAACCAAGAAGTCTCGGAGAGCACTCTCCTCCACCTGGCAAAGATAGAGACCTCTGCAAATATCGGGACCAAATCGGAGTAAAATTCAAGACACTATATTTCCGTCAAGGCATATCGAAGCCCTGTTTTATATTAAAGAAAAACACGAAATCATGGTCAAACTCTCCGCCCTAAAAAGGGTCAGAAGCCAAAAAACAAAGTAGCAAAATCTGACTTGATCAATAATAAGGAAATTGGAAAAACGCTTATATAAAATAAAATAAAATCACGGTAAAACTCTCAACTCTGGATAGGGTCAGCGCCCTTAGACATAGTGACAAAATGCAAGTTTGATCAATCGAAAGAAATAATAATTCCGAAAAACTCGGTTACCTTTAATTTCTGTGGTCTGTGCGTGAGGACTCTTAGATTTAATTGATTTAGACATGAAGTAGAGAGGGTTAGAAAGTAAAACAAATTCTGTCAGTTAAGAATAAAATATTAGTGTCTAGAAGCTGAAAATAAATATAAAATGCACCTATGATATGTACTATAACAATATTCTGTGTAAAATAATAACATGGAAAGATTTGTGCATTTGTAAGATGTTGCCTATTAGAAAACAAACTTCGGAGAAACGGTAATTTGATGCTCCCGACTAAAAGTTGGGCTATAATTGGTTGATTAGGGCCTCTCGTACAGAGGGTTGGAAAGTGATAAAATTATGTCCCTGAAAGAAGAAAATAATAGATTATATTGTTAGATACATGAAAAATCGCCCTTAGCAAGAAAATGCAATATGAAAGCTACACCATATTGGGAAATCTAAAGGCCCCAAGCCCCAAAAAAATGATAAAAAGATGATAATTTCTGATAATAATAAATCAGAAAAACTTGGTTAGCTTCATTCTCTGTTGTCTATGCATGGTGACTCTTAGATTTGATTGAGTTAGACATGAAGCAGAGTGGGTTGGAAAGTACAAAAATTCGGCCAGTGAAATAAAAAAATATTACTGTCTAAAGTTGAAAATAAATATAAAATGTAGTTATTATATGTACTATAGCAATATTCTGTGTAAAATGATAACATGGAAAGATTTCTACATTTGCAAGATGTTGCGTTTTAGAAAACAAACTTCGGAGAAACGGTAATTTGATACTCCCCACTAAAAGTTGGGCTATAATTGGTTGATTAGGGCCTCTCGCGCAGAGGGTTGGAAAGTGATAAAATTATGTCCCTGAAAGAAGAGAACAATAGCGTCTATTCTTATATACATGAAAAATTGCCTTTAGCAAGAAATTGCAATATGAAAACTACGCCATATCGGGAAATCTAAAGGTCCCCTGCCCCCCCCCCAAAAAAAAATGATGACAAAGCCAAAAAGGTTCATATGCCGCTAAGGGTGGGCCTAGAAATATATTATAGGTTAGAAAATGTCTAGGTGTTGCCTCTCAGGTTAAAGGTCAGAAAACATTTATTTACAAGAAATTAGACGTAAGAAATAATCTACTATTGTCGAAAGGTCCCATACAATGTGGGGAGAAAGGCCCATATCCCTTGTTGTCGTTTTCCCCCTATCCATTGTCGTCGCATTTTCTTATCTCCATGTTTACTGTCGTCGTATGCCCCCTATCCAATGTCGTCAGAAGTCTCCCCATATCTCATGTCTTCGTATTTTTCCTAACCCTTGTCGTTGGAATTTATACAGAAAAGTAAGGGCACCATGTTCTAGATTGGAAATCCCCCAGGAAACATTAAGACCATTCCTACTAGTGCTCATGAACTATTTCAGAAAATTTATAAGTAACTTGAAAATGATTACGTCTCTGACAGCGAGTTTTCGTCTTATGATGACCCGCACAACCAGGGATAGATCATTGAAAGCTATTCTTCGGTACAATCTTTTTTAGCTGAAAAAAGACATCAGTAATGTGCTTTTTGCTCTGTATTTTTTTCCCACTTTATTTAAAAAAAAATTGAAGTGATTGGGGAGCAAAGATCTCCTACGAAAACTGGGATTAATTTGACGCTTACAAATCATGAAATTTTAATTACTTTCTTACCTAGTAGTTTTCACTTTACACCTTTACCGCTTTGAAATAGTTAAATGCAATCGTTTGTAAATTATTTTTTCTAGTGGACAAGTTCTCTCTGAGGTTACTATATCACAAGCATACATTTTGTTTTTCAGAATGCGAGCAAAAAGAATTATTTGGTTAGTTACAACATTAAGTTTACTCAGTATACAGATAATTCGAATATTCACAAAAAATACTGATCATATCAAACAAATGGCTGTGAAAGATCAACCGCAACTGAAGGAGAGGGATGTCTCAACAATATTGCCAACCATTGAAGATATAATTTTTGACGGTACAAATTTTAAAAACGACACGCCAGCTGCATATAACTTGGTACCAAATATAGTGCACTTTATACGTTGGAATAAAACAGAATACAATTTTACGGATTATATCTGTTTCCGAGCTGCATATGTCAATCAAAAGCCAGACTATTTTCACATATATACAAATAGGAATTTCAGTGGTAAATGGTGGGACAGAATCAAAGACGAAAAAGACTGGATTGATCGCATCAAGATTTTTTGGTTAGAGCCACCATCTGAAATATTTGGCCAACAACTTAGTAAAGGTAAGCTATTGAAGTGATATTGAATTAATGTAAAAATGAGTTAAAAGGTGAAAAAAAACAATACAATTCAAAAAATAAAGGCAATATAAAACGGTGAAATAAATAAAATATATAATATATATATATATATATATATATATATATATATATATATATATATATATATATATATATATATATATATATATATATATATATATATATATATATATATATATATATATATATATATATATATATATATATATATATATATATATATATATATATATATATATATATATATATATATATATATATATATATATATATATATATATATATATATATATATATATATATATATATATATATATATATATATATATATATATATATATATTATTTGGGTCTGACATTAATCCTTCCTTTGCGTGTCCTAAAGCACATAAACCACACTCCAAGATGACTCTTCTGATGACTTATAGCAATTAAAACCAACAGCGCGCACAATAGATTACATATAACACCCTTTGGCATGCATTACTAGATGCATTTTCTGATATATATATATATATATATATATATATATATATATATATATATATATATATATATATATATATATATATATATATATATATATATATATATATATATATATATAATTTGATATCTACTAAGTTTCAAAGTTTTTTTTTTTTTAAGGTTTTTGAATTATTTTAATCCCTGGTTTTTAATTTTTTTTAATATTTTTTTCTTTTTTAGTTTTTTCTTTTTTTTGATTTTATTAGTTTTTTTTTTAGTTGTTTACCTTTTTATTTTGTTTTTTTTTATTTTCTTTTCTTCTTTATTTTTTAGTTGTTTTTTTTTTCGCAACATGTCTCAGCAACAGGTGCTATTGTCTGTACATATAAATGGATTGTCCTCTTAAACATGCAACATATAATTGTCCATGGGAAAAACAGTCCGTATAAAGATCTGTATTGTATTTTCTAATGACTGCCCTTGAGCTTTGCTGATGGTGATTGCAAATGCTAATCGAACTGGAAATTGCAATCATTTAGATTGAAAAGACAGGTCCTTTGGGATCATGGGAATGCGAGGATTAGAATAGTCTCACCCTCGGAAGGCCCTGTCAAGATTGTTTCCTCTATTACGTTTTTCATTGTTTTTTGTTTGTTTTTTACGGCAAGTCCGTCTAGTTTTTTTTATTTTTTTCTTCTTTTTTTAGTTTTTTTTTCTTTATTTATTAGTGTTTTCCCCTTATTTATATAGAAGATAGTGTAACGGACAGACAGAAAGTACATTTTTATTTATATAGATAGATGGATAGTTTTTTTAGTTTTTCTTTTTTTAGTTTGTTTTTTCTTTTTTAGTTTTTTGTCTTTTTAGTTTTCTTTTTTTTACTATTTTTATTAGTTTTCTTATTGTTTTAACATTTTTTTTCTTTTTTTAGTTATTCTCTTCTTTAGTTTTTTTTCTTTTTTATTTTGTGTTTTTTGTTGTTTTTTCTTTTTTTATCTTTTTTAGTTTCTTTTATTTTTTTATTTGTCATATATTAAAATGAAAGATTTCTTTTATATAATATATATATATATATATATATATATATATATATATATATATATATATATATATATATATATATATATATATATATATATATATATAAATATATATATATATATATATTGACGTCATACTTATTGACAGACAGACGGACAGTACATTTTTAGTTATATTGAGCTTTGCTGATGGTGATTGCAAATGCTAATCGAATTGGGAATTGCAATTCTTTTAAATTGAAAAGGCAAATCCATTGGAATCATGAGAATGAGAGGAATAAGAACAGCCTCACCCTTAGAAGGCCCCGTCAAGATTGTTGCCACTATTACGTTTTCCATTGTGTTTTTTTACGGCAATTCGCGTGTTGTTGCAAAGCTTTGATGGGTTAATATTTCGCAACATGATTGTTGTTACGCCTATTTTTAGTTGTAGCACATGTAGTGGAAGCCCATTTTTTCTTTTATTTTCAATTTTTTCTTTTTTAGTTTTTTTCTTTTTCTGGTTTTTTAGTTTTTTTAGTTTTTTTCTTTTTTTGTTTTTTTAGATGTTTACCTTTTTTATTCTGTTTTCGTCTTTTTATTTTCTTTTCTTCTTTATTTTTTAGTTTTTTTCCACAACATGTCCCAGCAACAGGTGTGCAGGGTGCTAATTTCACAACATGATTATTGTTACACCTATTTTTAGTTTTACTTTCCGTGAATTTTTTACTTTCTCTTTCAGCCGCAAGCCTGGCTTTGCGTTGCTCTTGTAATACATCGCCACACTTTCTTTTGGTAATTTCTATCTGAGCCGTGAGCATAACCCCCCCCCCTCCCCTAAAGCAATAAGAATGCAAGGTGCTAATTTTTAACTACATAAAACTTGTGGATATACAACATTCTTCACGGTCCCATTGTCTGTACATATAAATGGATTGTCCGGTTTACCGACTCTTGAAGATGGAACATATAATTGTCCATGGGAAAAACACTCCCTATTAAGATCTGTATCGCACTTTTCTAATGATTGCTCTTGAGCTTTACTGATGGTGATTGCAAATGCTAGTCGAGTTGGGAATTGCAATCATTTAGATTGAAAAGACAGATCCTTTGGAATCATGAGAATGCGAGGAATAAGAATAGCCTCTCCCTCGGAAGGCCCTGTCAATATTCTTGCCTTTATTACGTTTGCCATTGTCATTTTTTTGTTTTTTTTACGGCAAGTCCGTCTAGTTTTTTTTAGTTTTTTCTTCTTTTTTTAGTTTTCTTTTTCTTCTTTATGTTTTTAGTTTTTTCTCTTTATTTTTGTAGATGATAGTGTAACGGACAGACAGACAGTATACATTTTTATTTATATAGATAGATAGATGTTTTTTTTTCTTTTTTAGTTTTTTCCTTTTTAGTTTTCTTTTTTTTAATTATATTTTTGTTTTTTTTTTAGTTTTTAAATATTTTTTTAGTTTTTTCTTTTTTAGTTTTTTTTCTTTCTTTTTTTAGTTTTTTCTTTTTAGTTTTTTTCTTTTGTTTATTTTTCATATATTAAAATGAAAGCTTTCTTATATATATATATATATATATATATATATATATATATATATATATATATATATATATTGCCGTCATACTTAGTGACAGACAGACGGACAGTACATTTTTAATCATATTGGGCTTTGCTGATGGCGATTGCAAATGCTAATCGAATTGGGAATTGCAATCTTTTAAATTGAAAAGCAGATCCGTTGGAATCATGAGAATGCGAGGAATAAGAACAGCCTCACCCTCGGAAGGCCCTGTCAAGATTTTTGCCTCTATTACGTTTTCCATTGTTTTATTTTTTACGGTAATCCGTGTGCCGTTCCAGAGCTTTGATGGGTTAATATTTTGCAACATGATTGTTGTTACGCCTTTTTTTTAGTTGTAGCACATGTAGTGGAAACCCATTTTTCTTTTTTTTTCAATTTTTCTTTTTAGTTTTTTCTTTTTTTGAATTTTTTATTCTCTTTTAGTTTTTTCTTTTATTAGTTTTTTTCAGTTTTTTTAGTATATATATATATATATATATATATATATATATATATATATATATATATATATATATATATATAATGAAAAGAGAAATCACCAATGCAACAGTACAAACACATTAAAAAAAGGAAGACAGAAGGAGAAAGGAAGACTGTAGTCCTACATTAGTGATTAATATAGATCAGCACTTGAATGAGGCCTTAACCCTACTCATGCATACAATCACATAGGTCAAGCAGCATAGCCATACACAATGAACCATAAAGAATAATCCATGGACAGGAATTCGTGTCGTCAGTAAGTATAAGTCGTCATTTAACAAACAATAAAAGATTTGAACTTAGATTGGATAGATTTTTTTAACATTAACAAATCAGTATACTTTTTCATACCGATTTGTCATTCAACGTGTGAACTAGAGGACTTGTTTGAATAGTATTACTGACGGAGCCCAGTCTCTATTATTTGGATACGGCTAGCAACTGAGCTAATGTTTTTAATTAAAGTTTAAATTTCACTTGAGAGCGGACTTTAAAGCTAAACAAATATGTCGTCAATCAGCCAAAAAATGTTTGATGATAGAATGAAGGCTCTGGAAAAGAAGCTAGATTTCATAATTAGCAAACAAAGTGAGTTTGCTATTACACTGTCGTCGATTTCGGACGAGGTTCAAATTTTGAAAAATGAATCGAAGTCTCTTGATTCGAAGATTGTCATCCTAGAAAACCAGATTGAAGAGCAAAAGTCGAGATGTGATACAATCGAAGCGAAACTACTCGAAATGGAAGTTAAAGACCGTAAACTCAACTTAATCATCCACGGATTATAAAAAGAAAAACAGCAACAGACACTTTTCGCGAACGTGTCAACATTATTTTCATCGACAATGAAAATCACGGATAACGTTCAAATATTACAGTGCTACCGAATGTCTCAGAAGTCGAACGTGTCTACCCATAAGCCGACCGCCCCTCCAGTTTTCCTCTCAGTATCCTCAGTAAAAGATATTCAATGTATTTTCAGATCAATATCGAAATGGAAAGGAACAGGGGTCCGGATCTGCACGGACTTGCCGACCAAATTAAATACTGTGAGAAATGAATTGCTGGCTAAGGGCAAGGAATTACGAGATAATGGATCCGTACAATTTACACGCCTGAAGCAAAAAGGTGCCAAATTGTGGCTTGAATACAAATTGGCTTCAGAGTCGCAGTGGGAAAAAGTGTAAGATCACTAAAGGCGACTAGTGTGAGAAAATAAGGTCTACTCAGCTCTTGATTGATATATTTTGCATTTTTGTGTTTGTGTAATGTTCTTTATTTACTTTCGTGTGTTACTTAGGCTAGCTTGGTTCAAGATTCTCTTCATTATTTTTGCCCCAGTTATTTCTGTTCATTTATACCTACTAAATATAAGTTTGCTTGAAGGATGGCAGGTTTTTCATGATTCATCAATGGCACGGGGTCCTTGTCGCGCGGACTTGCTGGCACTAGGTAGGATCTTTCCGACACTTTTCAAATGAATTCTAAGTTTGCGGTTGTGGGGGGACGCGATAGGCTGGCAGCTTTGAAGGGGAAACCTCTAAACCTTTCGTTTCTTTCTGAAACTTTTAATGTTTTTGGCCAAAGAGAAAATAACACTTTTTCAGAAATAAAACCGTCATCGTATGTTTCTCCTGATGAAATAAATAGACTTGAAGATAATTCGAAGAGAATTGGATTTATAAACACACAGGGACTAATTAGCTCTATTGATGAACTAACCAGATTATTGCCAAGAAATCAAATTGATATTTTGGGAGTTTGTGAAACATTCATCAGTGATGCGACAAAACATGATTTTAAAATTTCGGGATATAATTTCATTGAAAAAAGTATACAAAACCATGGAAAAGATGGCCTCGGGTTATTTTTGAAAGAAGGAGTGCATTTTAAACGTCTGCCAGAGCTCGAAAAATATGACGTTGAAAAATTGTGTGAAATTTTGGCTGTTGAATGTCGGGCCGGAACCAAGAAATTAAAAATTTGTGTCGTTTATAAGCCTCCGTTGGCACCAATCCCGCTTTTTCTGTAATCTTTGGAATCCTTATTAGCATCTTTAGACGATAAAGATGTTGTGGTCATGGGGGATTTTAATATAAATTTACTGAATTATGATGAAAATACTCAAACAACCGAATTTATTTCTCTAATGACATCAAAATCACTGATTCCCTCATGTAAAATCCCAACGCGGGTTTCACTCACTAGTGCAACTCTCATCGACAACATATTTTTAACAACACCAGCCACGTATTCACAAGATATTTTAACGGATTTTTCTGATCATTTTTTGTTAATTTCCGATGTGAAATATCAGCTTCAAGCAAAAAAAGCACCAGAAATATCACACCGGATTATCAATAAAAATAAATCTGGACTGTTTAAAGGATAAATTGAATATTATCGATTGGTCTCGTGTATTTGATGCTGAAGACTTAAACTCTGCAATGGCTCATTTCTTCGAAAAATTTAACGCTGCTTTTGACGAGTCATGGCCCAGAGTAAAAACACGAAAAGGAAAATATAATCAACCCATTCAACCGTGGATATCACCCTCCCTTTTGACCTCAATAAAACAAAAAAACTGTCTTTATAAAAAATTGTTATCATTCCCAAGCGAAGAAAATAAAACAACTTTCAAAAAATACAAAAATCTACTTTCAAAAATAATACGTAATGCTAAAACAAAATTTTATTTTGATTCCTTTAGAGAAGTAAGTAAGTCACCAAAGAAAACTTGGGAGCTAATCAATTCCTGCTTAAATCGATCACCAAAAACTTCTACACCATCAGAAATAAAGGACGCTCATGGTCATATAATTGAAAGGGAGCTAGAAATAGCTAATTACATGAATTTGCATTTCGCGTCAATTGGACAATCGGTAGCCAACAAGCTCCAACATAACCTGCCCTATAGTCAATATGATTATCGTACATACCTTGTAAATCCTTCTGTAAAATCTATGTTTTTAACACCGGTAACAGAGAAAGAGCTTGCCAATATTGGTAAGCTTTTGAAAAATGGTAATTCCCCGGGGATTGATGAATCGTCTACGAACATTGTGAAAGTTATTTTACCGAGTTAATAAAGTAATGTGTCATTTGATAAATCTGTCATTTGGATCGGGAACTTTTCCGGATTCATGGTGATAGGTGATACCACTTTATAAAAGCTCTGACCGGAGAAATTGCACGAGTTACAGACCGATATCTATTCTTTCAGGCTTTTCTAAATTAATGGAGCGATGTTTTTATAATCGAGTGTATAATTTCCTTATTTCGAATGATTATTTTTCAAAAAATCAGTATGGGTTTAGAAAGGGACATAGTACGCAGGACGCTATCCTGACAATGGTCCAATTTATTCACGAATGTCTTGATAAAAAAAAATGATTCCGGCAAGTATTTTTTTGGATCTTGAGAAGGCATTTGATACGATTTGTCACGAAATATTGTTGTTTAAAATAATCCATGGCAGGATACGAGGACCAGTGCACGATTTTATCGCATCTTACCTAACAGGTCGATCCCAAGGAACAACTATCAATAAAACAGTTTTGGATCCATGCTTATTGCCCAATATGAGTGTTCCTCAGGGTTCAATTCTGGGACCACTGCTCTTCCTAATATACATAAATGACCTTCCATGAGCAACAGAAACCAACAGCCTGAATGTCCTTTTCGCCGATGATACCGGATCAACACTTGCAGGGAAGTCGGAAGATGATGTCAAAGAGAAGCTGCAAATCGTGTTTTCCCAGCTGATTGTATGGCTAAAAGCTAATCTTTTGTCATTGAATGTTGCCAAAACGAAATTCATCATTTATAGTAGACACAAAGCAAAAGGAATTTCAACTATAATTGATCAGGCTATAGATGTTCGAATTCAAAGGGTAACTTCACTCCGGTATCTTGGTATAACTATTGATGAAAATCTATCTTATAAAGAATATTGTAATAGATCACGCGTTAAAATCGCCCAAGGAGTTGGTGTAATGAGGAGGCTTCAGCATTTTTTTCCCTTATGAAGTTCTACGACTCATTTATTTTGCCTTGGTGCATTCCCATCTTACGTATTGTCCCCTAATTTATTTAGCAACTTTCAAATATCATATAAAACCGATACAGACTCTTCAAAACCGGGCTCTTCGAATTTTGCAAAGATATTTACCGTCGCCTTCTTCCTATCCAAATAAATCTAAAACTGAAACTATATATTTATTAACTAATATTTTACCTGTTTCAGAATTATTCACTCTTCGTTCTTTTTTATTCAAGGTAAAATATAACCGCACAGAACTGCCTTCGTACTTTCGTACGAGAAATTTTTTCCCTCAGCAACCTGACCATGTTTATGAAACCCGTAATAAATGGAGAATGCAGCACCTGAAATTAACCACTGAGAGATCACGGTTCTCGCCATATTTCTCGATCATGGGTTCATGGCATTTTTATCTACCATATATTGATTACAGTAAATCTCTCCCACATATTAAAAAGCAACTTCATTCTATCCTTATAAATAAATTCAATAAAAAAAAATCTTAAAGTAATAAAAAAAAATCTTAAAGTGAATAGTTGTTTGTTTGATATTGATAAGGTGGGCTCTTTATTTTTCAAATAAGTTGCAGGTCATCGGTCACCCTCGCTTGCACACTGTTTTTGTTTTGTTTTTCGGATTGATATTTGATGAGTGTCAGTTGTTTTGTGGGTGGGTTCCCGTCTAGTGGTGAGTCGTAGATTTATTTATATTTATTTTATGCATTTGTTTTTGTTTCTTTTTTCTGTCAAATAGGTGTGCTATATTGTTATACCGGGTCTTTGTCAATCGACCTTGTGTCTCCGGCTTGACCCTTTTTTTATATATTGCGTGTGTTGTACAGAAGTTTAAATAAAATCTTGAATCCCCATGGTATCCCCGTGTTAGGTATCACCCCCAAAATATATGCCTATGAAAACACAAGCAAATGTGGAACAACCAAGTAACACCAAAACAAGCTTATCCTACCTTAATTCTGGCTCTCATGTATTTAAGTTACCAATTCACACTCTGTATTAAAACTAAACAATTATTAAGTTAAAAAACAATTAAGTTTTTTATATGACCTAGATAAAAATCAAGGAAATGAATGTAAAGTAAGAACATTTAAAACGACAATATATACAAAATCCCCCGGAAATCCACTGTCAAAAATTAGGGACACGCCACACTCAATAACAAGGAAAATCAAAACTAACCAAAGATTTCGCTAGGTATTTCAATATAATTCTTTTTGTATTTATTTAAAAGTTCATAATAATGGAAACAAAATTTTTTAAATTGCCAAGTTAATTTATTTGTAGAAAAACCTCTTAAAATCAATTTTTGGCTTAAAATTTTACATCTATTTTTAAAATCCATATAATTACTATAAATCCTTGTATATCTAAGTAACTGTGAGAAAATTGCCAAATATGTGAGGGAATATGTGATATATGCGAATATGCAAGGGAACGGGAATGTAATCACTTCTAAATCGAAATCATCCGTTTTATAACACATTTTAAAACTTAATTTATTATTATCAGAAATATTAATATTTAAATCTAAGGAATGATCTTCTAGACCAGTGCCATGACTAGGTTCAAGAGTAAGCTCTGATGGATGTATATTTTTAGAATTATCAATGAATTCCTTACAATTTAAAACCAAAATATCATCTAAGTATCTTTTATTATTTGACAAAACATGTTTTAAATTATTTGGATTATTCTTATACATCATATATTTATATTCGAGTTGACTTAAGAACAAGTCAGCTATAAATGGGCTGGCATTCCCCCCCCCCCTATTATTCTAATAAATTAATATTATTCTAATATTATTCTAAGAATTCCCCCCCCCTTTGATTATTCTAATAAATCAAAAATCATATCTAAGCTGTACCCTCTCGAGTTAACTGTAGTCTTGAAGCAATTTGTCAATATAGCTTTTTTATTATAAGTGTCTATTTTTAAGAACCTCTTGCTAGATAAGAGGAAAGATTTCTTGATAACCGTTTTTAAATTATCTAACACTACATTAAGTGATAAATTAGTATACATTGTCGTAAAATCGAAAGACTCAATTCTTTTAGCTGAAACCATTGTTAAAGAGTGTGTCACATGCAGTGAATAATTAACACTCCAATATGGATTAAAATTCGAAAATTTTTTAATACCAGAACAATAGGTTTTCAGTTTATTTGTAATTTTCTTTAAAATTATAGAGAGGTCAGTAGCAGCAATGCGGGTTGGACATTTAGCTACTCCAGCAATAAACCGCGGTTTAGGGGGATTCTTATGAAATTTTACAGTCCAATATAGGAAAGGGAACTTTTTATCATTGTCATTAATTTTAATTTTCAATTTTCACTTTTTTCAATTAAATTCTCGTCCTCTAAATTCACCTTTTCGTAAACATTAGTCGTGTATAACTCCCTTGCTAGAACATCAGAATACAGATTCTGACAAATTATGGCAAAACTGTTATTAGCTTTATCCACCGGCACAATTACAAATTCATTCTGTAGATTAACAATTGCTTGTTTTATCTTAGCATTATAAAATAATGATTTAGTGCTATTATTTTTTAAGTTAGAATATATTTTATTTCGTATTCTACTAATAATTAAATTCTTCCAACTTTGAAAACTCTCTTTATTTTTATTCTCTTTCTTACACCACTTATCAATAAATAAATCAAAATCATTTTCCAAGCTATCAAGAATACTCGATGGTTTCAAATGATGATAAAGACAGAAATTATCCCCTTTATTCATTATAATTTGAAGAACACCTTGCTTTATTATTGACAAGTCCCCTGTTATATTTATTTTCATTTATTTATTTTTCATTTATCAAAATTTTGGTTTCGAGATTTTTTCCTTATAATTTCACTTTTCTTCAGGATTTCATTTTTCTTTCAAGGCGTTGTATTCATCAGGATTTCATTTTTCTTCACTATTTAATTTTTACTTTAAAAGCGTTTTTTAAATTTTATTTTCTTTCATGATATTTTTCGCCCCGAATATTTATTATCAAAAGATTTGTGTCCACTTTAGGATTCGAATACAAGACCAGACATTTTCCCAACGACACTAGTCTTAACCATTTGGACCAGAAAACTATCGATAATGTATTGGCCAGATAATAATTTCTAAATAATATCCTATTGCACGTAAAGAGAGTCTGCTGTTCCCGCATACTAGAACGATTATATTATTTGCATTTATCCAACCATATTAGAGCACAAGTATCCAATCCAATTGATTTTGCTGCATTAGATATGCACCTGCATGTTACGGTGTTATTATTTTTCCTGGAAAATTGTGTTAGCTATTCAATCAATTAGATGTTATATAGCATTACCCTTAGATATTTTATTGCGTAGACGATTACGTATTGAGGTTTTATTATTATTCGAAAAAAATTTAAGCCTTATTAAGAGTTATTTTTGAGAGGTGCGTATGAAAATACTACGTTTCTATTGCTCTATGCACCTGCAAGAAAGAGAGACATTATTTGTATTTGGCTATTTCTGATTGGTTTTAATGAAAATCCCACGTTGCTTTAAGCCAAAACTACGTATATAATTTCCAATTTGACAATGTGTGGCTAGCCCATCTTAGCAAGCAATTCTAGATGGGAAGGGCCGTTATAGAAGTAAACTTTTATTTACACTTTAGTTCTTGTTTTACAAAAATTTTACAAGCAAAAATGAAGAGGTTTGGATTTTTTGCTAGAAGAAAGATTACGGATTGCTTTGCGCTATGGGCCAGTCTTTTCGGATGAAATAAATCTTTATGTTAACCGTATATTTTGTACGACTACATGCAACTTAAAAAACAAATGCCCTACCGTACATCTTTACCACCTTGGAAACTTAAGGCTTGATATGCGTATGGTTTTTCAAAATTCTAAATCAACTAACTACCTCTGAAATTTCACACACTATCTTTTTTCGCCTCTTTTTGCCAAAATTGTTCTTCTGCACACGAAAATGCCAGAAAAAAACGTTTTGCTGTGGGACAGTCTTTTTGGCCAAAATAAATCCATTTTAGCCGTCTATATTAGCCGTGTATTATGTAGAATTACCTGCATCTTTCGAAACGAATGTGCTACCGGAGAGCATTACTGCATCTTAAATAGGAAGCTCAATATACGTTTTTTTTACCTTTTTTTGCTACAGTTCTTCTTTTGCACACCAAAATGTCTGAAAACACCACTTTGCTGCAGGACTGTCTTTTTTGGCTAAAATAAACGTCTTTTTTTGCAGTTTATTTTGTAGCACTTACGTTAACTGTTTATTTTGTAAGAATACCTGCAACTTTAAAAACGAATGCGATACTGTACGGCATTAATGTCTCTGAAACAGGAGGCTCAATATGCGCATTGTGTTTGGAAATCGTAAATCAATTAACTATCTCAGAATTTTCATACAGTAGGTTTTTGAACTTTTTTTATTTTCTTTTTTACACTAAATACCTGATAACACCATTTTGCTGTGTGACAGTCTTTTTGGCTAAAATAAATATCTATGTTAGCAGTTTATTTTGTAGGACTACCTGCAGTTTTACAAACGCATACACTATCGTACGGCATTGCTGCCTCCAAAACTCGAAGCTTAAAATGCATATAGTTTTCAAAAATTTGAAATCAATTAACTATCTAGGAATTTTCACACAATAGCTGTTTCTATCTTTTTTGGTTTGAATTTTTATTTTATACTACGAAATGGCGGAAACACCTGAAAAGACCACATTTCTGTGGGACAGTCTTTTTGGCTGAAATTCCTGTATATGTTAAACGTTTATTTTTCAAGACTACCTTTTTAGAAACGATTAAACTAACGCACAACATTACTGTCTCTGAAAATTGAAGCTTAATATTATTAAGGATGTTCAATAATTCTAGATGAATTAACTATCTCAGAGTTTTGACACTAGAGCCTTTTGGCCTTCTTTTGGCTAAAATTGCTCTTTTGTACATCAAAATAGCTGAAAATACCGTTTTTCTGAGGGACAGTCTTTTTGGCTGAAATTTATTTATGTTAATTGTTCGTTTTGTAGGTCTACCTGCACCTTTAAAAACGAATGTGTTACCTTACTTTATACTGCCTCTGAAATAGAAGTCTTACTATGCACATAGTTTTTCGAAAATTCTAAATCAATTAACATTCTGGGAATTTTCAAATGACATCCTGAAGAAAAGTGAAATTCTGAAAAAAATAGTTCTCTTAAAGTATTATGTAACACCCTTGCGTCCAACCTGGTTAAGTAACATCTTATATATATGCCACCGTTACATCATTCCTAATACATCTACCAAGTCACGCAAGATTACGTTACATACCACGTGTACATCGTCATTACGTAGCACCCATGTGTGTGTCCCTCTCAATTACATGTGAGGATTCCTCAAGAGCTCCTTACCAAGCTATTCTGAGAGCCACTAAGCAATTTTCAAACACGAATTTATCACCATAAGGTATAATCTCCTCTGAAACAGGAGGCACAATGTGCGTATAGTTTTTCAAAAATTCTAAATTAATTAAGAAACTCAGAATTTTGAAATGAATTCCCGAAGAAATAGTAAAATTCTGAAGAAAAGGTCTTAAAATATTACGCAGCACCTTTGTGTGCATCCTCGTTCAGTAACACCCAACATGTGCGCTGCCATTACATTATTCCCAATAAATATACCGAGTCACAGAAGATTACGCCACCCCCAATAAATCTATCAAGTCACACAAGATTGTGTCACATCCCAAGTATACACCGTCACTAAGTAACAGCCACGCATTTGTCCCTCTCCGTTTCTACCAGGGATTCCCCGTAATGCTCTGACCTCTAGCAGGGCCATTTGAGATTACGTCATCCTTAATACAAATAAACCGTCGCACAAAATTGCCTCACATCCCACCTGTGTACCGTTATTACGGTGCCAAACCATTGGGTAATAAATGTTACCTGAGAAAAACATCATGAAAGAAGATGAAATCTAAAAAAACACCTTGATATAAAAAACTAAATTCTGAATAAAAATGAAATCCTGAATAAGAAATCGTATTGAAAGAAAAATTGAAATCCAGAAGAAAAGTTAAATCTTCAAGAACAATTCTCTTAAAGCATTATGTAACACCCTTGCGTGCACCCCCGCTGCACAAAAGCCCACAAGTGTGCTGCCATTACATCATTCTAAAAAAAACAATCAAGTTATGTAAGAATACGTCACTCCCAATAAATCTATCAAGCCACGCAAGATTTTGTCACCTCCCATGTGTGCACCGTCATTACGTACAATCAATGTATTTGTCTCCATCAGTTACAACCATAGATTCCCCACAAAGCCCTGACCTCTGCCAAGTCTTGTGATACTTCGTCCACTTTAACGTAAATAAACATATTTTATCATGTAACAACAATAACTAAACTTCCCTTATTACATAGCAACCAAAAATAGACACTCCTTATTACGTAATTAACACCTACATCCCAAATGTACTTGCATCTTACCCAGAGCGAATCACTGTTAAATCTTCATCATTTAAATCTTAAAAAAAAAAACAGAGTAGCAGCTATGGGCCGGTTTAAAAGCAAAATCCCCTCACAAGTGCATTATCACTTTGTTTTGTTTCAATTAGAACGTCAATAAATTAGGTAAATGTATCTGGGCCATGACACAAAAGTTTTGTACTTTAGTCCAAAGATTGAGAATCATTTCCCATTACATTGTTAAGCATTCTTTGAGAAAATATTTTCCTTTGAAGAGACAACTCTTGAAAATCGTCATCTAGAATCAAACACTATTCCAAAGTCACTAAATTCCGTATTATTTTTGTTTTTCAAATCCTCCCATTTTTAATCCTGACATTCTCACTACCGATTATAGACTAACAAAGAATGAAGATTCTTTCTTGCTATTAAACTACCAAACAAACTAACTCTTTTTTATAGATTGATTCAGATCGTTGTCTTCAATATATTTCAATAATGCATTTGAGCCGCCTTGTAATCTTTGTATAATCTTGTTATACTCACTTTTGCTGCAAAATATAACTGTTCTCCAAACTGGAATTTGCTTAATGATATTACATATCGTACAAAGATCTTGTCCCATTCTAGGATTAGCTGCAAAACCCTTGTAATTGCTTCTGCTATATTAAACACTCTAGATTTCATTTCACCATTATTAGGGTCTTCAGTGTCCATTGGAATAAAAGCCTCCATTACTAAATGATATGCCAGGGATAGTATCCTCGATGTTGATACACTGAGCTCTTTTTCAATATTCAGATGAGTCAACCCTAAGATCTAACATGTCATATGTCGTCAACCTTCAAAACCGGTTTTTGCTTGACTATAGAAGTCTCCCTGAACTAAAACAAGTCACTTAAGATTAAGTCACCTTCACCTGTAAACATTGGACTATGATCAATTTTTTTATAGCCAGTTCGTCCCCACTCGACTAACTGATCCTGAACTCTATCAAGTTCTATAACGTTACTTCCAAAGAAAACATTTACATAAGTAAACAAACTCTATCACGTAGCAAACACCTCCATCTTGAAAAAGTATAATAAAAGTGTCGGGATCGGGATTCAAAAGGGATGCTGGCCCGTTTTGGTTATTGGGCTTACACTATTGATGGAAAAACGAAAGCAAGAAATATAAAATCATTTTGCATAGGAATTCTGGAAAATTCTACCAGTGTGTAATTTCCCCTGCAAAATTCACACCCTGAAAACTTCCTTTTCCATGAAATATCCCACCAGGAGAAAATTAGCTCTTCCCACCAGCAGAGTGTATGCATACTTCCCAATAACAAATACCATACGTATCTTCAAAGTGGTATCTTCAAAGATATATTTATTCGGCCAGTAAACTATGCTGAACAAAATGGCTATTTTTGCATATATGCAAATATATAAAAATATAAAAAAAATGGCTAATATTGCATATTTTTGCATACACATTTTTGCATATGGGAGTTTGAAACCTTTATAATAGGTTTTTGATATGCTGAATCTGATGATGTGGTTTCATGAAGATCCTATGACTTTAAGGGGCTATTTACCCCTTCTATCGAAAATAAGGTAATTATTCTCAGGCTCGTAACCTTTGATCGGTAAGACTAAACTTAACGAAACTTATATATTTGAAATCAACAAAAAAACAGCAAATTCTTTTGATATATCGATTGGTATCAAAACTCCGTTTTTCTTAGTTTTGGTTACTTTTAAGCCGGATTGCTCCTTACTTACATTTCGTTACCATGAACTGTTTGATATTTCCCTTTCTTTTATATATGACTTGATTATTTGTTCTAATTTCCATGTGTTGTAGGTTTTATCTATTCATTAATAGAATTATATGTTATACATTATATTGATGTAGTCATTCATTTTATTTTCGGATTATTTTGTTTTCATGTCTTAATTCAAAGTAATTTCCTGTTGTTTTAAGTTTGAATTATTCTATTATTTTGTATCTGATGTCTTAAGTTTTATTATAAAGTTTTAGTTTTATTTGAACAACACAAAAAAAAAGTTACAAAGATTTAGTAGTTTGTCTTGAAAAATAAAATTCCTCCAAACTAATGTGTCCCTAATTCATTCATATTTGACACCGACTAGTTCTCTGTTAACGTCCTTACTAAGTTCCTTAGATAAGTTACAAAATTTTAGAAGCACAAGCATTAAAAGGTAATGTAAGATAATTTCTTTCTTCCATAAGAGAAAAATAGATGTGCAGACTTGTAAAATATTTTGTTACATCTTTCTTTTATTGCCTTAAATTTTGTGGTAGTTTTGTTTAACTTATACAAGTTGACAGGATGGCGGCTGCACCATGGATCTGATATCGAAAGAATACGTGCTCTGATCAAGTACGGTGGTATATGGCTCGACAATGATGTCTACGTTGTACAAAATATGGATTATTATCGTCACTTTGAGATGGCGTTGGCCTGGGATAAAAGATTTATTGGCACACAAGTCCTGCTTGCCCACAGAAATGCAAGATTTTTGAAGCTATGGCTTGAATCATATCATGAATACCATCCTGAAAGGTAAGACACGGATTTTTACATATTCGAAATTTCAGTAAAAGATGTCACAACAACCTAGTTATAGTAACAGGCCAGGAATTACCAATAGGCCAGATAGGCCCGGAGCACACAAAGCCAGGGGCGCAATAGCTTAGAACTAAGTGTTGTTGTGTTTTTTTTTCTTAACAAAAACTGGACTGATGTGACTTACCGTCAAAGTGCCAGGTGCACTCCGCCACTGCTCTACCTATTCCTAGAAAAGTGATTTTAAAATAAAACAGAAATTCTGTGGCCACTTATAAACAGTTAGAAATGTCCCAGGAATGGCAAATGAGAGTTCGGTATCTTTCATTTCATTTTCTCTGTTTCATCTATATTTCATCTATATATCATTTCATCTTCATCTTCATTTTCCTTTCTCTCTCTTTCATTTTTTTTGGCCCATCAGTTATGTTGTGTTCAGTGCTCCCACTGTCCCTGAATATTTCTGGATTTCTTCGAAAATTTTCAAAGAACGGATCAGTAAAAACCCTTGGGTTTAGGGGTATCAAATTTTAAATCTGGTCCTGTCTAGTACACTGTTCAATAAAACAAATTCAGTTTAATAAAAACATGAGTTTACTTATATTTTTGCTTTAAACTAGATTTCACTTGTTAATTAATAGATTGAACAATGATATTGTTTCTGTTCCATCAATTGATTCCATCACTTCTAAAAACAACATATTGTGAAACTGGAAAGCCATGCATTGCTGACTTTCATGTTCTGATCCGGGTTTATCGCCAAGCCGATCAACGGCAATTTTTATTTCCGAAAATACTTTAAACAATCTATAAGAATAATGAGGCGAATTCTTCCCGGATGTTTGATATAACTGAGCAGCATCTAATTTAGTTATTAGTGATTACTCTGAATATTTACCAAAATGGCCCTGCAAAAGATCGGTAAGTCTGGGCAAATTTGAGAGTTTAACGGTAACTAGAAAGCTTAAGTATTGCTCCTCAAATGAAATTAGCTCTCCAAATTTGAACCGTATCATTCTGTTTCCAATTTACGCATTAAAGTTTGTACTTTCTTAGAGTTAATTATTTTCTAGTATTATTTTACCATTTTTTTAAAATAGTACTTTTTCAGGTGGTATTACAACGCAGGTGAGCGTCCATCAATTGAAGTTTTATATAAAGATCCATCACTTGTTCACAGAGTGAAACTGAAATTTGGCGCACATATGCTTGTTCATAAACTGTATAAGAGTTATTGGAAAGAGTGGAAAGAGCAAATAGCAATCCATTTACTTTTTAATCACAGACCTTACTTAGACAAGGAAAATTTCAAAACATACGGAGTCTTCAATGAAACAACCATCATGTCTTACAATCAGACTTTTGGGTTTATGGCACGGGAAGTACTTCTCATGAAGTATGCTTCAACAAACTAAATGAAAAAAAACGCTGGAAAGTGTTTTTAGTTGTGTAAGAAAAATGGTTGAAAAGTTGATGTAAATGAATTATTTATAGTATAAAACTTCTGAAAATTATTTATTAATTAAATAAAATGATTTCAAAATACTCTCGTATGCATTAATTTTGAAGTGTTTCAAATAAGTCTAGGTATTTTACTACAAATTATCTTGACTGAAATTTGTGCTTGAGTTTTTCAATTAGACTGCTGGGCATTTGATCATACATTTGTCTATGTCCTTGCGTTTCCCATTCTAAAATACTCTCCCCAGTAATACATGAAATATGTAGATGTGACGGTTGTCACAGCCAAGATTTATAGCATTCCTGGGCAATTTTTTAGCTATTATACATTTTAGCGTGGGCTATATAATGGATATCTAGCCACTCTGAAGTAATTTCAGCTGTTTTCTAGAAATACCCTTTTCTTTTTATGGAAGTAACACAAGCCTGGTTTCTAAAGTATATTTTCCCTTAATAATGGTAGGTGATAATTAGCTTACCTAAGCTATGGATGTCAGGGAATTGATTTTTTCAAGCGATAAATTCGACAGGACCTGAGCCTTTCATCATCAGGCATAATTTGAACATGATTATGACAGACACAGATCCTGTCGAAATTATCGTTTAAACAAATCAATCACCTGACATCCATAGCTTAGGTAGGCTAATTACCATCTATCATTATTATGTACAAGAGTCAGGTTGGCCTCAGGGAATATATTATATTTTCCTTGATTCCAAAAATTCTTTTCCAATCATTTTGTCTTTTGGCAAAGCCTCCATTTTATTTTTTAATGTGCTCATATAAAAAAAATAGACAATAACCAAGCCTTGAACGCCCTGTTTCATCTATGTGATAAATTTATTTCGTAAAATGGTATATCCGACACGGGTATACCATGGATTTATTCCAACATGGAATAAATAAGTATTTTCAAGTAAATACCAAGACAAACCAGTTTTATATGAGCCAATTTATTTCATCCTTTCATATTGTTTCTTTTAAACTGACAAATATAATACAATAAGAGATGTTTACAAATGAAACTAAATGTAGGTATCCCATCTAAAAATGTAATTCCATATACCATGATATTTTTATTTTTATTTTTATTCTATTCTTGAAAATTAATTATTTCTAGCCCCCAAGACTCCCACAACAATTAGACAAGGATCCCTCCGCATATGCAATCATTTTTATCATCTCTATTTTTCAACAGTAATTGTATCTCATCAATGTAAGATTCAATTAATATTTTTTGACACTTACAATATTTTACCAAAATCCTTAGAAAGTCTGGTTGATATACAAAAAAATGAAAATGGCTTAAATTTTCCTACATTAAGGCAAAAATTTCCTTATAAAGAAGAATTCTTTCTCCCTACTCACAAAGGTGTTTTTCTCTACTTCTGCTTATACAGTTTTGAAGGGTTAAGGAAAATTGATTACCTTCAAGGTAGTCATCTTAGTAGTAGTAGCTCGGAATCAATGTTGATGAAACCCTATCATTTAAAGATCATGTGAAGTCAGTTTCGAAAATATTGTCACATAACTTAGGTATCATGCGCAAATTAAAACATACTTTCCCCCAAAATGTTCTAAGATTGTTATATTTTTCCCTGATTCACCCTTACATTTTGTATTGCTCGTCGATTTGGCTTGGTACTTTCCCTTCGATAGTTCGTCCAATCTGTGTGATGCAGAATAATGCTATCCGAGTTTTTTGTGGTGTTGGGAACCGGGAGTCTTTGAGGTCTGTGTATAGAGATTTAAATATAATGCCTGCGGCTGGATTACGTGATTTTTATACGTTGATTTTTATATATAAGTATTACAGTGATAGCCTTCCTGATTGTTTTACAGGAATAATTTGTGAGAGGTCTGGTGTTCACCACCACATTACTCAGATGCGAGGTAACACTGAGGTTCCTCAATTAGTTTCAAGTAGGTCTTCTTTTTCACTTAAACTTTGGAATAAACTGAGTATAGATATCAAGGAAATAGGTAGCCTTGGCCAGTTTAAATCTGATTTACGTGTGGAGTTGCTCGGTAGGAATGCTTTTGAAACGGATTAACTAGAATAAATTTTACATGGGTTATTCACTTGTAATATTTATGTTGTTTTTTTTTTGTTTTTTTTTTTTTTCTTGGGGTCACGCAAGGTAGTGTATTGTTTATGTGTTTTTTGTTGATTTCGGTATATGGTCTCACTTTTCCATATTCTTTTATTCTCCATATTGTCTCTTTATTTTCTTTGAATTTAGCACAGCCTCGCAAGCTTCGCTTATGTTGTGCTATTGATTAAGAAATATTAATTTCTAATAAAATTGTTCTACTACTACTACTACTACTGCTACTTATAAAAACTTGGCCCAAGAACCAATTTCTGATGAAGACTACGATTTTTTAAATACAGTTTGAAAAAATTTAATAGTAAGAATTTAAAAGATTATACATCATTATATAGTGCCTCTGATGAAGGAAACTGTTACCTTAGCAATCCCTCCCTCGCATACGACATAGTGTTAAAAATGATGCTGTCTAGAAAAATTGAACTGATTACAGATCACAAAATGCATATTTTTATTGAAAGAGCTATCTATGGTGGGTTAGTTTTCCACAATGATTGGTAAGTAAAGTGTGACCCTGAAAATAAGAAAATCTCACTTATGGACTCTTATCTAGATGCAAATGCCCTTTACGAACAACGTATGTCTTCATTTCTTATGCCCATAGAGGATTAAATGTTCTTAGACCCCTTTAAATACCCTGATTTATATACTCTAATGGTAATCGGCTTCAAATCCAACGCCTTTCTTAGAGGTTGCAGGCTATTTATCAAAATTTTGTTTTCGAAATGACCTTTTCCATTAGGACTAATTGAGATAATAGTTACCATCCCTGAATCAGCAACAAATACTATTATTTCTTACCTGCCAGTTTATTAACATAGTGTGTTGAATTTTTGTGTTAATATTTTGAATATCATGGTTCGTCCTTTTCTAGTTTGCAGCTACTGCTGCAACCATGATTGGCATTAGAGAGTTTTGAAGCTTCAGTTACAAACATAAGAATCGAATATCAGCACAAGCGTCCTAATAGACGACACACTATCCAGCCTTTGTTTCTTATAATGGCTTTCAATCCTTGTCCTATTTTGAACTTAGATTTTTTTTTTTTTAGCTTGTTCATGTAAAAGGTAATTATTGAAATGTGAGTGTTCATAGTCAAATCATGATAAAGTCCAATGTAAAAATATAATAAGGCCAAAGCTCACAGAGTTTGATTTTCAAAAGAGTTGTTATTCAATCGTCAGACGTGTCAGAAGTGTCCTATGTCTTTCATAAATAACTTATCTTTTGTCTCAGAGTTTGTATAAAATTGAATTCTGAAGTTATTTTACATTATAGAGGGTAATAAAAGTGTAAAACACAAAAAAGTCCGAGTGTAAGCATTTCCAAAATTGTGTTTAACCTTTACTATATTTTTTCTGCATCATAATCTGCACTGTTAATATTTAGAAGAGAATTTGACTGTGTCAGGTTATGTTATTATTCATCAAACGTTTTCATAGAGCATATGTAATTTCATAGGGTGGCGCCTTCCTCATGGATCCGACATCGAGCGAATTCAAATGCTGATGAAGTATGGTGGAATATGGTTTGACAATGATGTCTATGTTGTTCAAAACCTGAATTATTATCGTCGTTTTGAAATGGCATTGGCCTGGGATGAAAATCAATTTCTTGGGACACAAGTTCTTGTCGCCCACAAAAATGCAAGATTTTTAAAGCTCTGGCTTGATACCTATCGTGAATACTACCCAGATAGGTAGGATATAAGTTATTTAAATTAATATGTATCAACTACAAGATTTGAACATGGGAAGCTACGGTAATGACAGTCTGGTTCTAAAACGTGGTCACTTCGAGGGCAGAGGAAGATTTTTTAAGTGTTTTCCAGAGGTATTACCTATGAAATAGTATCCTTTTGACTGGTCATATATCCCACAACAAGTTGTATGAGAGATGTAGTTCGATCTTACTTCATGGGGTTAAAGTAAAAGAAATTTCGAGGTGGGTAAGATACGTTTCATGGACGAAGGATGACATATTGCCTAAGATTGCTGTTCTTGACCATCAATCTGAGGCCAAACAAGAAGAAAGTCACCCGCAAATGAGGCAGGAAGAGGCAATAAAAAGGGTTTGAAGGATACTTGAACTTAATGGGAGAGAGTTAAGGATGAAACTATGAATAGAAGGATGTGGAGGAAGAGCTTGCTTGTCTGTGTTGGTGTAGGGTGGTTTTGTGCTGGATTGAGTTGTTAGCATGGATCACATCAGTAGTAGCTTGAATCGGCTCTTTCTATTTAACAGACGCCCCTCAATAACTGATTAATCACTTAGCCGATATCAAGAAATATTTCCAAACCACAGTCGTCAATACGAACATTCGAGAAAGACATATCTTTTTCCTTGTGAGAGCTTTATAATTTCAAATGAACAAAACATTTTATTGGTAGTTTAGTAATTTTAAGCAATAGCTTTAGCGGTAGAAGTAGTAGTAGTGGTAGTTGTAGTAAAAGCAGTAGTAGTAGAAGTAGTAATAGTAGTAATGATAGAAATGGTGTTATTAGCTGTAATAGCAGTAGTAGTGCAGGAGTATTAGTCTGTGAATATTGTCTTTTTGGTGAAAAATATAAAAAAACAAGTTTTTTTAGCTGCAAGTAAGGAGCGACATCAAAACTTAAAACGAACATAAATTACTTCGTATATGAAATGGGCTGCTTCCTCATCAACGCCCCGCTCTTTACGCTAAAGTTTGACTCTTTCTCTCAATTCTGCTTTTTAAAACAGTAAAAAACTTTAGCATAAAGAGCGGGGCGATGATTAGGAAGCAGCCCCTTTCATATACGAAGTAATTTCTGTTCGTTTTAAGTTTTGATGTCGCTCCTTACTTTCAGCTAAAAAAAACTTGCTTGTTTTATCTGATTTCTGAACGTTTTTGCATCAATGCATGTTTTGATTTTGGCTCTCCGCAAAAGCATAAATAACACGAAATTTGCAAGTTTTTTTTTTGCTAAATGGCTTTCTCATAGTTTTGATCAAATGATTTTGAGAAAAAAAGGAACGGTGGAGGAAGCCTAGTTGCCCCGCGATTTTTTGGTTACTTAAAAAGGAACTAGAACTTTTAATTTTTTACGAATGTTTTTATTAGTAAAAGATAAACGTAACTTATAAATTAGCTTACGTAACGAACTCTTGTAATCTCATGTTTTTATTACATATATGAGGGGCTCACCCCCTCGTCAGTACCTCGCTCTTTACACTAAAGATTAAATATTGTCCCAATTCATTAAGAATTACCCCTGAATCACAAAAGCCGTAGAATAAATAGTTGAAATCACTAAAAATACTTTAGTGTAAAGAGCAAGGTATTAGGAGGAGGTGAGCCCCTCATATGCGTAATAATTTCTGTTCGTTCTAAGTTTTAATGGTGCTCCTTACTTCCAGTTGAAAAAACTTTTCATATTTATTTTTTTATTGTTTTTTTTTAGTAATGCTAGAAAATCCTGCGCTCCCTTCATTGAAATTTTCTTCCCCCATGGCAAAATCCTCGATGGAAAGTTCCCCCAACATATCCCCCTATTGTCAACCCCTCCCCCCAACCCAAAAATCCCCCTGAAAAAGTCTGTACACTTCCCAATAAGCATTACTATATGTGAGCACTGGTCAAAGTTTGTAACTTGTAGCCCCTCCCACGGGGACTGTGGGGAAGTAAGTCGTCCCCAAAGACATAGTTAAAAGGTTTTTCGACTACGTTGAATAAAATGGCAATCTCAGAATTTTGATCCGTTGACTTTGGGAAAATAATTAGCGTGGGAGGGGGCCTAGGTGCCCTCCAATTTTTTTGGTCATTTAAAAAGGGCTCTAGAACTTTTCATTTCCGTTAGAAAGAGCCTTCTCACAAGATTCTAGGACCCCTGGGTCGATACGATCACCCCTGAGAAAAAAACAAACAAACAAATAAACACGCATCCGTGATCTGCCTTCTGGCAAAAGATACAAAATTCCACATTTTTGTAGATAGGAGCTTGAAACCTCTACTACAGGGTTCTCTGATACGCTGAATCTGATGGTGTGATTTTCGTTAAGATTATATGACTTTTAGGGGGTGTTTGTCCCTATTTTCTAAAATAAGGCCAATTTTCTCAGGCTCGTAACATTCGATGGGTAGGATTAAACTTGATGAAACTTATATATTTAAAATCAGCATTAAAATGCGATTCTTTTGATGTAGCTATTGGTATCAGAATTCCATTATTTAGGGTTTGGTTACTATTGAGCCGGGTCGCTCCTTACTACAGTTCGTTACCACGAACTGTTTGATTGATCATCTCTTTATCATTTCCTGAAAGTTTTAAATTAATATACTCATCCCTTCCCCCTTGACAATTCGTATGCACATAAAGTGTTTTGGGTTTGTTCAACACTCCCCTCAGCATTCTTTGAAAGGCTCACCTGGATATTCACAGTCTGCTTCAAAATGATAGGTCAAACATCCCCTCTTTTCTCAATAATATGTACAATATGTACACAATGGGTGAACTGCATAACTTATAGTGCTTATCCTGAGGGCTTTGGGTAGTGGCAGCTATTTGGTAGTAGCAATAGAATCAATGCTAGTAGCCTTAGCCTTAGCAACAGTAGGTAATAGTACTAGCGGTAATAGTAGCAGTTGCAGTAATAGAAGTAGTAGTAGTAGAAGCAGAAATATTGGGATGGAAATATTGTCTTTTTTAGCTCAACATTCCCCACAATATTTCGTGTAGGTTTCAACTTCAGAGATTAAACCGCTCTTAAGGTGTTGCTGATATGCCCTTTTGACAACCTGCATATAGATGGCGTGTTGATATTCAGTTCATCTTCCCCTTTCAATATTTTTTTAAGTCTCACTTTCATACCCTTAGGCATTACTCTAATAGTAGTCACAGTAAAAGTAGTAGTAATACTATTAGAACTAGTTGAAGGTCTAGTTGCATTAGCAGTAATAGCATTAGTACTAGTAGCAGCTTTAACATTAAAATATTTTATTTTGATCAGTTGTAACCCCCCCACCCCCTAATAACCCCACGAAGTTTCAACTTAATGTATTTACCTGTTGCTACGACTTGGCCCGTATACCCTTTTAATAACCTGTATATACATGGTTTCAATTCAGCTAAACCTCCCCCTAGAAACTTCCTAAAATTTTCATCTTAATACTCTTAGCCTTACTGGAAGTTGCAGTAGAAGTAGTAGTTGGACTAGTAGGAATAGTAGCATGGGTATACTGCGCTTTGGTAAATTGATCTTCCCCTTTAAGCATTCTATGAAACTTAATACACAAATCCATTCTTGATATAAGCCCTTTTAACAATCTGCAGACAGATGGTTTGTTTTGATTTAGGTTAAATTTCCCATCAATATTCTCTCCAATTTTTACCTTCATTAGCTTAATTATAGCATTATTAGTATCATAGCAGTAATGGTAGTAGAAGGAGAAGTAGTAGCAGTGGTAGTGTTATATTATTAGTAGTAGTAACAAGTAGTGGCAGCAGTATTTATACCAGTCGTAGTATGCATATGCTGCCCCTTTGTCAGTTGGACATCCCCTTCATGACACCCCAGAAGTTTCATCTTGATACTGCAAACTATTCCGTAAACATCGCTGATATACTCTTTTGAGCCCCTAAATACATCCTTTTCATCTTAGTACTCATAGACTTACAACTACTTTCAATAGAAGTAGGATTTGGAGCTGTAAAAGTGGTAGTAGTAGCAGTAAATGTAGCAGCAGTATTAGTAATAATATGCATTTATTGCCTTTTGGTTGGTTTACCTTCCCCTTTAAGCATTCTGTGAAAGTTCCGAATTAACACCAAAATCCATTCTTGAGATATGCTCTTTTGACAATCTGCTCACACTAGTGTGTTTTGAATTAGTTCAGTTTCCTCCTCATTATTCTCTCAAATTTTCTCCTTCCTGCGCTTAACCTTAATATCAGTAGTAGGAGCAGTAGTAGCGTTGTTTTAGTAGCAGTAGTAACAGTAGTAGCAGCAATAATAATAGCAGTAATAGCATCTATATTTTGCCTTTTGGTTATTTGACTGCCCCCCTCATGATTCCCCGAAAGTTTCATCTTGACATGGCAAGGTGTTCTAAAAATATTGCTGATATGACCTTTTGACAATCTGTATGCACATAGAATGTTTTCATTTAGGTCAACTTTCCCCACATAGGTTCATTTCAATTTCCTCAGGCTCGGTAATACTCGCTACAGAAGTAGTAGTTTAGGGGTAAAACTGGTAGCAGCAGTAGTTGTAGTAGTATTATTACTACTACTACTACTAACAACTTACCGCAGCACCAAGCCTTCTGATGCCAACACAGTTACACACGCTTCTCCTTCATCTCAATCTATTCAAAGCCATCCTCTTTACACCTTCCCAGGAAGTTTCCATTTCCTTTAAATCTTTCTTTATGACATCCTCCCACCCTAAAAGAGGGCAACTTGCTTTCCGATTAGCCCTAGCCGGTTGGCCGAAAAGGACAACCTTCGGCAATCTGTCATCCTTCATCTGCACAACTTACCATAGCCATCTTATTCTTTCTTTCATTATAGCCCTTGAAAGCGGAATTGAAGCCCATTTTTTGTAGAGCCTACTGTTTGAAATACGGTCATTCAGCTGGGTATCCAGAAAAATCTGTAGGCAATTTTTCTGGAAAACATCTAGTAAATCTTCATCCGCTTTTCGGAGCATCCATTCTTCATAGCCATATTTGACCACTGTCATCAAGGTACCTTCCAATATTCTAATATTGGTTTGCGGACTTACCTTCCTATTCTTCCAAACTTTTTTTTTAACTGTAAAAAAAAACACCCTGAGCCTTGGCTATTCTACTTTTAACATTTTCACTGCTCCCACCATCTTTACTAATATTACTACCAACGTAAGTGAAGCTGTCCATTTAATCAATCCATCTTTTCATTACCTGACGTCACTTTTCATTTTCACTTATTTCGAGCCTTAGTGACTTAGTCTTCAACATTAATTTTCAAACCTATTCTAGCACCCTGAACTCGCAAAACCTCTAAAAGCTCATTCATTTTGCTCGGGTATTTAAGAGGGTCTAAAAACTTCCAATCCTCCGTGGGCATAAGAAACGTGGACATGCACTGTTCGTAAAGGGCATTTGTATCTAGATAGAGTTCACAAGTGAGATTTTCTGTATTTTTAGGGTCACACTTTACATACCTATCTTTGTAGAAAACTAACCCACCATAGATAGCTCTTTCAATAAAAAGATGCATTTCTTGATCTTTAATCGGTTCAATTTTGCTTGACGGCATCTTTTTAACATTATTTCATATGCGAGGGAGGGGGTGCTAGGTTAAGGTAACAGTTTGGTTCGAGTTTACATGGACCAAGGATTGTGGTACTAAATTCCATAAATACATCTACTAAAGTGAGAAGCCTACATCAGAGGCACGATACAATGATCTTTTAAATTCTTACCGTTAAATTTTTTCCAAACTGTATTTTCAGAATCGTAGTTCTCATCAGAAACTGGTTATTGGACCAAGTTCTGAATGACTACTTTGAAGGTAATGAATTTTCCTTAAACCTTTTAAAACAGTCTATAAGCAAAACCACGAACTGTTTTAAAGGGAAAGGGTTGAGAAAATAGAAGTTCTTGAAAAAAGCTTGTAATTAATCTAATATGCAAGCTAATGACGAAAACTGGCAGTAATATGCTATGAAAATTAAAGATGGTACTAGTTTAAAGCTGAAAATTTGTGGTGTAGGTCGTAAACATGCAAATTTGTTAAAACTAAGAATGTGTTTGGTTTCAAAGGTGACATTAGAACTCGCGAGATTTTTCAGAAGAGTAAATTTTTTTGACATTTCTAGCATTAAGATATTTAATTCATTGGGTTAGAAGTCCGAAAAATAATTAAAAAAAATATTTTACTACTAAATAATTAATATTTTGTGGCATTAAAAAGAATTTAATTGGTAAGTCCAAAATTAAAGATTTCTTTTTTTTTAAACTTATGCTATTAAAAATGAAAAAACCTAATATTTTAAATGGAGCATAATTGGAAATTCCAAAATTGATTATTCATTATATAAAAACCTCAAGCTATTAAAAAATGAAAAAACTTGTTGTAATAAAAAGAGTTTAATTGGGTATTCTGAAATTGAAGTTCTCTTTATAAGACAAACCCTACTCTGTTAAGTAATTAAACAACTTGTTTATTAAAAAAAAGTTTAATTAGGGTGCTCATATTTAACATAGATGCAAGAAGAAAAAAAATCCAAATAACAAAAAATACACTTGAAACTCGAAAAAAAACACAAAAAAGACGCCTTAAAATCTTGAAATTATAAAATATATAAAAACTCAATGTTTAAGAAACGAAAATAATCAAACGTTGAAATCCTGAAATTACAGACAAAAACTAGCGCTTAAGACTCGAAAAATAAGGTGTTAAATTCTTAAAACCACAAATTTTAAAAACTTAAAACTTGATAAACGGAAAAAAAACACATTAAAAATTCAATCAACGGTAAAAACATTAAAAAATAGTGATGCAAAAGAGGGGAAACATATTTAATAGGACCATTGACTCCCAGTACGTCATGAAGGGGCGGAAACTAGCCCTTTACGGGGACAAATGTATTTGCCCGTTTCCTCTGATAAATAAAAAATAGGATAAGCATTCCAAGAAGGCTGGCCAATCTATCAAACAGTTCGTGGTAACGAACTGTAGTAAGGAGCGACCCGGCTCAATAGTAAACGAAACTCTAAAAAACGAAATTTTGATGCTAAGATACATCAAAAGAATTGAATTTTCATGCTGATTTTAAATATATAAATTTCATCAGATTTAGTCTTTGTCATCATAAGTTACGAGCCTGAGAAAATTTGCCTTATTTTGGGGAAATAGGGTGCGAAACAACCCCTAAAAGTCATAGAATCTTATCAAATCACACCGTCAGATTCGGCATATCAGAGAACCCTGTAGCAAAAATTTCAAGCTCCTATCTACAAAAATGTGGAATTTCGTATTTTTTTGCCAGAAGACAAATCACGGGTGCGTGTTTATTTGTTTTGTTTTTTTTTTCTTTTCCCCAGGGGTCATCGTATCGACCAAGTAGTCCTAGAATGTCGCAAGAGGTCTCATTCTAACGGAAATGAAAAGTTCTAGTGCCCTTTTTAAGTGACCAAAAAAATTGGAGGGCACCTAGGCCCCCTCCCACGCTAATTTTTTTCCAAAGTCAACGGATCAAAATTTTTAGATAGCCATTTTGTTCCGCACAGTTGAAAATTATAAAAACCATGTCTTTGGGGATGACTTATTCCTCTACAATCCCTGGGGGAGGAGCTGCAAGTTACAAACTTTGACCAGTGTTTACATATAGTAATGTTATTGGGAGGTGTACAGGCGTTTTCAGGGTTTTTTTTGTTTGGGGTGGGGCTGAGGGGAGGAGGCTATGTGGGAGGATCTTTCGTTGGAGGAATATGTCATGGGGGAAGAAAAATTCAATGAAAAGGGCAAAGGATTTTCTAGCATTACTATAAAAAAAAATAATGAAAAAATAAACATGAAAACGTTTTTTCAATTGAAAGTAAGGAGTAGCATTGAAACTTAAAACGAACAGATATTATTACGCATATGAGGGGTTCTAAAAATACTTTAGCATAAAGAGCGAGGTATTTAGGAGGAAATAAATACCTCGCTCTTCATGCTAAAGTATTTTTAGTAATTTCAACTATTTATTCTACGGCCTTTCTGATTCAGGGGTCATTCTTAAAGAATTAAGAAAAAACTTACGATTTAGTGTAAAGAGCGAGGTATTAACGAGGGTACAAACCCCCTCGTATACATAATAAAAAATATAAGAATATGAAAGTTTGCTACATAAGTTAATTCTTAAGTTACGTATATTTTTACCAATAAAAACGTTCGTTAAAAATTAAAAGTTCTAGTTGCCTTTTTAAGTAACCAAAAAATTGGAGGGCAACTAGGCCTCCTTCCCCACCCCTATATCTCAAAATAATCTGATCAAAACTAAGAGAAAGCCATTTAGCCAAAAAAGAATCAATATACAAATTTCATTTTAATGATTTATGTGTGGAGAGCCAAAATCAAACATGCATTAATTCAAAAACGTTCAGAAATTAAATAAAAAAAACTAGTTTTTTCAACCGAAAGTAAGGAGCGACATCAAAACTTAAAACGAACAGTGCCTCCGTATTTGAAATGGGTTGTCCCCTCTGCAATCCCTAGCTCTTTACGCTAAAGTTCTTAATTGTTTTAAAAAGTAGAACTGTGGTAAAGAGTCAAACTTTAGCGCAAAGAGCGAGGGATTGCGGAGGGGACAACCCATTTCATATACGGAGTAATTTCTGTTCGTTTTAAGTTTTAATGTCGCTCCTTACTTTCGGTTAAAAAAAACTAGTTTTTTTATTTAATAAGAATCAAAAGATGAAATTCGGCATTAAAAAGATTTATACAGCTAAACAAATTTATAAATGTAGAATATAAGATGTGCCCAGAGTCCAAAACCCCTCAGGAAATGAGCGTATGGCCCTTTGCAGATAGGGCATGTTGAAAAAACATATCTATTTTAATGTTAATTTCTACAGTAATGGGGTTTGTGCAGTTTGACATTGCTTTGGTGGAGAAATTACTTACCATTGTACTTTTATTCAGTGGCTTCGGTGTTGGGATAAAATCTACAGTTTTTCGTATTTTCACATTAATGTAGTCTGGTAAACTTTAAGTACCTACTGTTCTTTGATGTCTGTCCTGAGTTTACCGTTGTTGAGTTTCCCATTTTGAGTTAATAGGGTTGAATATCGCAAATTAAGCTTCTTTAATGAATAGCGGTATACTAAGTGGTATCCTAAGATTTCTTGAACGATTTGAGCTGCAAAGGCGACTTGATTTGTTTTCATTTTTGTTGGAATGGTTTAAGAAGTGAATGATGTGATACTTTATGATTAGGCTAAATGGTGTCTATAGATGTCTATTGCTGAGCTCCCCCTTGTGTTTCCAGTACCAAGTTGAGAGGGCTAAATTTCATTATATTGAGTCTTTTCAATTAATTTAGGTGGGTTAATTTGATGTTTCATTAATTTTGGGTACTTTATGCTATTTGAGGCGAGTTAACTCGTACTTTTGTGGTTTTGAGTAGGTTAGGACTTGTGTAATGTAATCAGTTTCGAATTTTTAGCTGTTTTTAATCTATATGCTGAGTTTCCCATGCTTCAGCTTCCTGTTTTGAGTCAAGTAAATTGAATCTGAGGAAAACTGAGTCCATATTGTGGATATTGTTGTATTGAATACCGATTTAATCAATATTTTTGTCGATTTTGAGGTGCCTGGTGTAAATTAGTCCTGTTGGGTTAAATAAATATAGTGTTTGTTACTTATTAGTATGATGAAAATTTGGATTTGGATATATTTAGCTTGAAACTCGGGTGCATTGAATTACGTTTTGTCAGTGTTGCCAGTACCGCCGCTTCTCATTAGTATTTACAAAGAAACATTATAATTATAAAAGACGAAAAAAGGTATGGGAAGGGTTAGGTTATGTGTGCTAAGGGGTCTCCAAAGAAGTAGTTATCATAAATATTGAAAATTAGAATAGAAAATAAATACTTAAAATCATGTATGAGGGCCAAAGTAAAGTATATTTAAGCTTGTTAAGAGTCTTGGGAGGAGACATTAAAGTATAGTTATTATTTTTTTTTAATACTCGGAAACAAATGTTTAGTATTTAGTGATTAAACAGTTTTGGGTTATTTTGCTTAAGTTTATAATGGAGCTTTGGATGTTAAGGTATTATTAATATTTGAAATTAGTGATAAAAAGTATGAAAGTAGTTAAATTAACAAGAGACTAAGGTAATGTACATTAAGTGCCTTGGGAGGAGGCCAACTCATAAATTTTTAAGGTTAGACGTAAAGAAAAATAAGAATCATAAAGGGTAAATAAAGAGTTTGGAACTATTGATTTGGGATTTCCTACAGTCCAAACGGCTTCCCCGCAAATTCACTGGAATTACTGTTTGTTCATATGACTATTCACCGGGCCAGAATGTGAATGGCTGAAAGTTGTTTCTATAAAAAATGCAATTAAGTGCCGATTATGTAACTAGTGAATATCCTAATTGCAGAATATTTATGCTTGGTGATGCCAATGTACTGAAAATTGAGCAAATCAACAGAGCACTTGCTCTCAAACAACTGGTCAAAAAGCCAACCACTAAAGGGGACACTATGTTAGACCTTATTTTTTCTAATTTACATGAGTTCTACAGGGAGCCAGTACCTGGTGCACCGTTGGGCGGAAGTTACCACTTTACTCTAGAACTTAATCCTCTCCACAAAATTCGGATTGAGTACAAAACTACAACGGTGACCAGCAGACCAATAAGTGACGAAGGCCTTTTAAAATTTGATAATTGGATTAGTCAAGTGAGCTGGGTTGAGATTTACAAGGCAGAATTAAAATTTAAATTTAAGCATTAAATTTAATGCTACAATAAAAGCTATAGTGCGCATAGCCTGAACAGCATTGAGCCTTCTTAGCTATGTCTGGTTTATCGGCCATCTCTCAAATGAGTACGGCATGATGCTTGAAAAATTTTATTTCCAAAAATACTTCAAACGCTCTATAAGAATAAAGAGGCCAATTCTTCCCGGATGTTTGATATCACTGAGCAGCATCTAATTTAGTTTATTAGTGAATAGTCTGAATATTTAAACAAACGGCAGTGCAAAAGATCGATAAGTGTTGGCAAATTTGAGAGTTTTAACAGTAAATAGAAAGCTCAAGTATTGCTCCTCAAATAAAATTAGCTCTCCAAATTTGAACAGAATCATTCTGTTTCCAATTTACACATTAAATTTTGTTTTTCTTAGAGTTAATTATGTTCTAGTATTATTTTACCATTTTTTTTAAAAGAGTACTTTTTTAGGTGGTATTACAACGCCGGTGAGCGTCCATCAATTGAAGTTTTATATAAAGATCCATCACTTGTTCACAGAGTGAAACTGAAATTTGGCGCACATATGCTTGTTCATAAACTGTATAAGAGTTATTGGAAAGAGTGGAAAGAGCAAATAACAATCCATTTACTTTTTAATCATAGACCTTACTTAGACAAGGAAAATTTCGAAACATACGGAGTCTTCAATGAAACAACCATCATGTCTTATAATCAGACTTTTGGGTTTATGGCACGGGAAGTACTTCTCATGAAGTATGCTTCAGCAAACTAAATAAACCTGGAAAGTGTTTTGTAGTTGTGTATGAAAAATGAATGAAAAGTTCATGTAAAAGATTTGTTTAGTGTATAAAATTTATAAAAATTATTTATTAGTTAAATAAAATGATTAAGTTACGGAATACTCTTGTACGAACTAATTTTGAAATGTTTCAAAATGAGTCTATGTATTTTACTACAAATTATCTTGACGGAAATTTCTAATGAGGTTAGTATCAGAGACGGGTGGATGTCCCCGGGTTTGAGTATATCAATTAGACTGCTGGGCATTTGTTCATGCATCTGTCTATGCCCTTGTGTTTCCCATTCTAAAATACACTCCCCAGTAATACGGGAAATATGTAGATGTGACGGTTATCAAAGCCAAGATATATAGCATTCCTGGGCAATTTCTTAGCTATTATACATTTTAGTGCGGGCTATTTAACGGATATCTCGCCATTCTGAAGTAATTTCAGCTGTTTTCAAGAAATACCCTTTTCTTTTTATGGAAAACTAACAAAAGCCTAGTTTCTAAACTATATTTTCTTTTAATAATGAGATGGTAATTTGAATTACCCAAGCTATGGATGTCAGGTGATTGATTTTCTCTAGCGATAATTTGGACAGGACCAATGCCCGTCATCATCAGGCCGTAATGTAATTTGAACCTAATGATGACAGACACAGGTCCTGTCGTAATTATCATTTGAAAAAATGAATCACCTGGCATCCATAGCTTACGTAAGCTTATTACCATCTATCATTATTATTTATAAGAGTCAGGTTGGCCTCAGAGAATATATTATATTTTCGTTTATTCTAAAAAAAAATTTCCAATCATTATGTCTTTTTGCAAAGCCTCCATTTTATTATTTAATGTGCTCCACTCTTATCAAATAGACAATAGCTCAGCCTTGAATGCCCCATCTCATCTACGTGATAAATTTATTTCGTTAAATGATATATCCGACACGGGTATACCATTGATTTGTTCCAACATGGAATGAAGAAGTATTTCCAACTAAATACCAAGACAAACCAGCTTTATATGAGCCAATTTTTTCCATCCTTTCATATTGTTTCTTTTAAACTGACAAATATCATTCAATAATAATTATTTACAAATGAGACTAAATCTAGGTATCCTATCTAAAAATGTAATTTCATATACCAGGATATCTTTATTTTAATTCAATTCTTAAAAATTAATTATTTCTAGCTCCCAAGACTCCCAAAACAATTAGACAAGGGTTCCTCCACATGCGCAATCCTTTTGATCATCTCTATTTTTCAACAGTAATTGTAATTCATCAATGTAAGATTTAATTAATATTTTTTTACACTCATAATTTTTTACCAAAATCCTTAGAAAGTCTCGTTGACATACAAAAAAGGGAAGATGGCTTAAATTTTCCAACATTAAGGCAAAAATTTCCCACCAAAGAAGAATCTTCTCTCCTTACTCAAAAAGATACTTTTCTGTACTTCTGCTTGCACAGTTTTGAAAGGCTTAAGGAAACCTTATTACCTTCAAAGCAGTCATCTTATAAAAACTTGGTCCAAGAACCAGTTTCTGATGAAGACTACGTTTATTAAAACACAGTTTAAAAAAAATTAATTGTAAGAATTTAAAAGATTATACATCATTATATAGTGCCTCTGATGAACTAAAACTGTTACCTTAGCACCCCTCCTCGCATATGACATAGTGCTAAAAAGCATGCTGTCAAGCAAAATTGAATTGATTACAGATCAAGAAATGTATATTTTTATTGAAAGAGCTATCTATGGTGGGTTAGTTTTCCACAATGATAGGTAGGTAAAGTGTGACCCTGAAAATATAGAAAATCCCACTTATGGACTCTATCTAGATGCAAATGCCCTTTACAAACAATGCATGTCTACGTTCCTTATGCCCATGGAGGATTAAAAGTTCTTAGACCCCTATAAATACCCTTATATTAGGACCATTTAAGAGGATCAGAAATATGGCTACTTTGTGAAAGTCTGCGGAGCTTGGAAAACACTCTATTAGAAAGATTTTTCCCAACCAGTTTCCAGGGAAAAAATCTAACTGATGATTTATCTCCTTTTAATCAAAGACACTACAAGAGGAAACAATTCTTTGGACATCTACTGAAAAGTTCTCCACCTAATTTAACTGTAAAAAGAATGATTTAGCGCCATTAAGCTTGATATGGATCCTTAATCATGATTTTTGAGTTGACACGCTTTAAATAGGCCTTGTATATTCACCCCTACACTGACGTTACTGCGGGGAAAAGAGCTCAAATATCTTCAAAGATTATAAGCGTTCTTTTTGAACTTTTCAATAATACTATCCTTGGGAAATCAGTTGAGCAGGAAAGGAAAATAATAAGGTGTGACATTGTTGAGGATTTAAGTCAGTTGTCACGCATGAAATAATATTGGAATTTCCGATCTTACTCAATAATATCTAAAAACATGGGTTTGATATTTTAGAAAAAACGACATGTTTTTCTTAAATGAAATATTGCGGCTGGGACAGCAATTCTTTCAGTTTTGGAAGAAAATATGAGCTCTCTTTATTGAGATCACTTAGTATAATTTTATCCATCCCCCAACGGGGGAGAATATCGTTTCCGGAATTTTTCAACTTAATATACTCAGATATTCCTATAGAACACCCTTTTGACAATTCGTGTGAGCATAGTGTGTTGTGAAAGTTCAACACTCCCCTCAACATTCTCTGACAGGTTCATCTGAATTCTCTTCCTCTTCTTGGAAAGTAAAGTTCAAACATCCATACCTTTCTCAATAACATACAGTATGTGTAAACAATGAACGAATTGCCTAAGTGACAGCCCTTGTCCTGAGGACTGTGGGGAGGTTGACATGCACCCCGATCACTTTGACTCTAAGAAAACGGCAATAGAACATCTGAGCCCCCTTCATCTGCAATCCAATGAGCCCCTTCTAGAGTTTATGCAACCACCCTTTCCATAAAACCTTATATGCCCTCTGGAAATAGCTTACAAAGCTTGCACGGAAGGCTGTGTCTGGGGGTGTCATCCTCAAGGACATAATTTCCAAACCTCTCTTCTACGCTGAACCAAAATTGCCATCTCAAGATTTTGTTTAGATGAGCTTAGGAACAGATGGGTTTGTGGGGGGAGGAGGGCTGTGGCACCCTAATCTTTAGGTTGTTATAAAGCGCACTAGCCCTTTTAATTTCCAATCGAATGAGGCTTTTTAGAAGTTTCTACGACAAGAAATGGCCATCTCAAATTTTTTATTTTTTATTTCGAATATTCATAAGGGCGTTAGAAATTCCGATAAAAAATCTATTGAGCCCCTTCAAAGTTAATACGACCACGCTATCTATAAAAACCTTATATTACCTCAGGGCATAACTTACACCACTTTCTGTGAGATCTATGGGAGGTTTGTAATCCTTAAAGACATAATTTCAGGACCTTTTAATTACGCTAAAAAAGATTTCTATCTCAAAATTTTGATTCAATGCTTTTGGGAAAACAGTGAGCGTGGAAGAGGATTAGTTGCCCTCCAGTCACTTTTGACAATTAAAAAGGACACTAACCTTTTAATTTCCAAATCAAAGGAACCCTTTCCAAAGTTTTTACGACAATTCCTTCGATACAAAGTGCCCTGGTTTAAAAAAAGAAAGAAAAAAAATTAATAAATAATACATTGTTTCCACATCGCTCTTTACATAGGCAGCGCTGTTTCGCTGCTTATGAGTACTGGCTCACGAATAAAGATGTCAGAGTGTTTTAAGAAAGGCTCCTGTAAGGACAATCCCAGTTTAAGGTTTTTTAGTAAAACTAAATCACAGGCATTGCAATAGTGCTGCTTAAGTAAAGAGAGATTTGGGAACAATGTATTATTTCTTTTTTTGATTTTTTTTTTTTTTAACCAGGGCACTTTGCATAAAAGGAGTTGGCGCAGAAACTTTGAAAATGGCTCATTCGTTTGGAAATTGAAAAGACTAGTGCCCTTTCTAATAGTCAAAGCGATTAGAGGGTGACCAGTGCCCCCTCCCCAACACCCATCATTTCTACAATCACATCCAATCAGATTTTTGAGATGGCCATTTTGTTCAGCGTAGTTGAAAGGTCTGTAAATTATGTCTTGGAGGATGCCAACCCCCCACAGCCCTTAGGACAAGGGTTGTAAGTTATACTCTGTGGATATATAAGATTTTCATAGAAAGGTTGGTTGTATCTACTTGGGAAGGGGCTCAATAGAATTACACTTAGAAGCTCTAGTGCCCTTTTAGGATTCAAAGTGATCGGAGCGCAGCTACTCCTCTCCTTCTTACGGTTTTAGATCAGGGACAATCGTATAGAAGGAATTGTCATAGAAACTTCAAAAGTGATTCATACGATCTGAAATTACAACATCTAGTGCCGTTTTCAATAGCCGAAAAAGATAGGAGGGTAACCAGCTCCCCCGCACCCATATACGGCCATCATTTCCCAAATACATCCAATCGAGATTTTGAAAAAAAACATTTTATTCGGCGAAGACTCATTCGTTATGTCTTTGAAGCAGACAACCTCCCCCTCACAGCCTGCAGTCCAAGGTTTGTAGGTTATGCTCATGGCCTAATAATGCTATTATTTAAGGGTGGTTGTATTGACTTCGAAAGAGGCTCATTGGATTAAAAAATAGAAGTTCTAATGCCCTTTTCAAGAGGCAAATTAATAGGATGGTATCTAGCCCCCTACCCTTACGGTCTTTTTCCCCAAATGTATCTGATAGAAATTTCAATTTAGCTATTTGTTCAAAAAAGTCCAAAGATGAAATAACAAGGTCTTTTGGGTGGATACAATCTCCCCAGACTGGGGCAAGGGTTGTAAAATATGCCCCGCTGGCCTATAAGCTTCTTATGGAAGGGGTAGTTGTATGACCTTTAGAAAAGGCTCCATTCGACTGGAAATCTTGTGTTGACAAAATCTTCTGGAGCCTGGGGCAAAGGTTGTAAGTAATGCTTTCTGCAGACAAGGTTTTATGGAACGGATGGTGGACCGGATACATTTTGGATCGGATGGGGCTCACTTAATTCAAAGTCAAAAGAGCCTGTGCCCTTTTTACGAGTCAAAATTTCATGGAGGGCAACCCATATCTCCCCCACAAGGCTATCATTCCCCATAACAGATACAATCAAAATTTTAGGTGTACTATTTTGTTCAGCAATGTTGAAAGGTCCAGTGATTATGTCCTTGGGCATGCCAACCTCCCCATATTCCTCTGGTCGAGGGCTGTAAATTAGGCAATTCGTTCATTGTTTGCATATAGTATATGTTATTAAGATTGATATGCATGTTTGAACTTTATTTTCCAAAGCGAAGAAGAAAACTCATGTGAGCCTTTCAATAATGAAGGGGTATATTGACTTGAAAATTTGAGGAAATGCTAAGGGAGATGGTCAAAAAGAGATTATTTGCATGCTACCTCTACTACTACAAAAACCACTACTGCTACTGCTACCTCTGCTACTACTACTACTATTACTACCACCACGCTACTTTATTTACAAACTTAAAGAAAGATTTGAACTAAATCAAAAGATGCTATGTGCATGCGCATTGTCAAAAGAGCGTATCTCAAGAATTGATTTGTTTATTAAGTCAAAACTTTCAGAAAACACTAAAATGGGAAAATCAGCTGATCAAAAGGCAATATGCGCACGTTACTCTAATAATTATATCAATACTGCATTCTCTACTACTACTGATACTTCAAATATTACTTGTATTACAACTACTTATAAATTTACTTGTAAACTACGGTTAATACTGCGGGTGCTACTAGTACCACCACTATTACTATTAATACTACTACTAGTAATACAATTACTACTACTAAGACTGCTATTACAACTATAAACAAAGGTATGATTTTTAAGAATTTTTTAAGGTGGTGACCTAAATCACAAAACGTCGTCTGTATAAATTTTGTCAAACATCGGTTTGGATGTAACAGCAATGTCTTATGAACAGTTTTTTATGTGAGGTATAAACTGACAGGGCTTGTTGTAGGGGAAGTTGAGCTAACCAAAAGACAATATTTGCATCGTATTGCTACAGCTCCTACTCATACTGCTACTACTGCTACTATTATTGCTACTTCTAAAGCTACTACCGCCACTAAAAATGAGGCTATTACTATTAATTCCACTGCATCTGCTACTACTGCTAAAACTAAGGATATTAAGGCAAAAACATAGGAAAATATTGAAACTGTTTGGGACTAAATCAAAAAACACTATGTCCACAGGGTTTTTAAGAGAAAGTATCATCTGTTTTTGGGCCAAAAGATGGCATATATATACTATCAACGCTAATATTACAGTTAGTGTAACTAATGGAGCTAAGGTATTAAGAAAAAACTTTTAGGGAACACTTTAAGGGAGTTTCAATTAAACAAAAAAACTATGTGCGTGCATATTTTCAACAGAGCATAGAAGCTATATCATAGGCAGTTTGGCTCTATAAAGCTAAAAATGTCATTGAAAATTTTAAAGAGGCTAGTTGGATTCAAGATTAAACGCTTTAGTGTCCTTTTTGAGTAAAAAGCGACAGTATGACATGCAGCTCTTTGCCCAAGCCAATTTATTTTCAAAACATCCAATCAAAATTTTGACATCATCAGAGTGGAACAGTCCAGCAGCTATGTCTCAACGGATATTGGGTATGTCAACCCTCCACAAATACTTAATTGGCCCATTATGCTGTAAAACTAAATGTTGCTTTAAAACTAAAAAAAGGTACTGTTTGTGTTGCTGCCAATAAGAAACCTTAGCAATATATCAAAAAGGACTGGGGGCATTAATTTGGAGCTTTCGAAGCTACTACTATTGCTTATCAGCTCTTAATATTTAAATAAGTCCAAAAACTATACGTGTATCCAGGTTATCAATGAACATAGATGAAGTTTTCGGGGAATGATATTAAGTTTTGTTTTTTAGGTCAATTTGAGGAGGTAGGATCTTATGTTAAAAGATGTTATTTTTTTCAGGATTAAAAATAATAGATAAAGTTTTTTCAACATGTAAATAGCATGCCAAATTATGGATCTTATAGAGAAAAATATTTCCAATTTTATTTTTTTCATGAACAAGACCATGTCAATAAAAACGTAAAGAAATAAATGTAAGATTTTCTTTCGCAAAATAAGCCTTTCTAATACTAAACTCCATGCCTTCCCCACAGTGTAGAAGAAAAGTAGACATCCATATAATGGGGCAATACAAAACATATTACTGAACAAGGCAGAAAAAAAGAAGTTTAAGAATAGATACAGGAAATGTGTGTTCGAGTTTTTGAATGATATCCAAACTCCGTTAGACCTTAGCCCTAATTGTGGCTACATAATATCTAAACGAAAGGTTTTCAAGCAGGATACCAAGAAACCGGACCACTTATTTCTCTGGTCTACACAATGAGCCTTGTGACACTTGAGGGTATGTAGGCTTAGGGAAAGCTATATAAATTTGGTAAAAATAAGAAAATGGGACTTGCCCACATTCAAGGCCAAGTAATCCACATCAAACCATAAAATTATTCTCTCGAATACTGCCACAAGGGTATATCTGATATTATATTTTGTCCTATGAAACAAAGAAGAAAAACTATAATAAAAGAAAAAAATGAAAAAGCAGAGAAAAACAAGGGTAGTGTCAGCCAGTGGAACAACATTAACAGAAAATAAACAAATTTTTTGAAAAAGAACTTCACCGAGTTGTTCTCAGTGCCGAATAAACAAAAAAAAATTAACCTTTTGAAGTACATTGCAAGAGAGACAAATATATACTAGATAAAAATATAGCGGAATAAATGAAAGACACATTCACCTATTGGACTTTGCAAAAATTCTCTGCTAAGCAATAGACTTAGCTTCCCTACAGAATCGACTCTAATTAAAAATGTGGACAGGTTGTTTTACCTTAAACTGAGGAATACTCTTATTTGAATCATTAAAAATAAAGTATTATAAATTGGGCTTGTACAAATATCTCCAGTGTCTCTATTTATAGTAAAATTCCTATTTATATACCTTTGAATCTCAACTGTCTCTCTAAAAGACCGTGGTAGACCATTCACATTAGTTATCTGAATTGTTTCCTCAAAAAGAACTAAATAGTCCGTATTTTCCAAACATGGAGGGCCGAAGCAGAATCAAAATTTTCATTTAATTTTATTTTCACATCCTAAGTTTTTAGCCATGGTATGATTAATTGTTTTCTTTTAAACATTTTGAATTATGTGGAATAAACCAACCAAAACCAATAAAAATATGGTGTAAATTATGAATCAAGGATTTTGTTATTCAAGTTTTTTAAGTTTTGTATCCAACTGCATTCTAGGGATTAACATAAAACACTAAGATGGGGGTGCATTTGCAGGGAGCAAATTATTAAGCTATAGGTCTAGTTAGACAAAGCGTAAGAAATACACTGAGTAGGCAAATGTTCTTCCCTAGTCTTTATCGTTTTGCTTAAAAAAAGTCACATCAATGGTAACCAAAGTTTTGGCTTTTTTTAAATTTAGTTTTGCAATCTTTCTTAAATCAAACGACATGAAATGAAATAGCATTCTTTCAGACTAAAAGAATAAAATAGCAAAGTTAACGGAATATAAAAGCTAAATTAATAGAGTATCAGAGTATATTTCAGTCGTTTTTCTTATTTTACTTTGAAAACAATTTTGAAAAATTATCGTAATATCCGCAGAAAGCGCTTTCACCCAATAGTTCCGATCCTCTGTTTGGCTCTTAGACCTATTTTATAAAAAACACTTGATTCACTACTCATATCCAAGCCATATTGGAGTCTCTTGTGCATGAAAATGATGCTATAGTGGATTTGGGCTCACAGATTTTCGTAGCGAAATTCCATTTTGTCTGCATTTCCAATTTTGATTACCTTAAATTACCTTAAATTACCTTAAATCGCACTGGCCGGCGAATAAGGTTGGGTGAACATCCTGTAGATTCGCCGGTTGAGTGATGGAGGTGGAAGTGCGTTGTCTAGTTCCGTTGAGTAGATCCACTGGCCTCCCAGTGTAGTTTCCACTCCATCGCTGCCCAGTCTCGGTCAATTGCTTTTTTGAAGTTGTCAACAGTTTTGGACTGAACTGTTTGATAACTTGTTCTTAAGATTTAAAAGTTCAGATGGCTGCAGCGTCCTAAATTAAATTTTAGTTTCCGCGGTTTATTTTGAAAGCTGTACATGAGAAAATACCTAAGGTATGTACATAGGTCTATCTAAAAGAAAAAAAATGAAATAGGGATATGAAGAAAACCTGTTTCAGATTACCTTATCAAGAAATAAAGAGAAATGGGTAGAGCAAGGAAGGTCTGCTCAACAGAATTTGAATTCTACAGAACACATTGATGATCAACAACTCAGGAGTCATTAGATTAATATTAACTTTAGTTTTTGTTGTAAAGACCTAGACCAGTAGTTTACAGGCTTGGTGTGGGTGCTACTTCATTTTTTAGGAGCTTAGTAGTGGATTACTTCTAAAAGAAACATGTTTGCCTACAACAAAAGTAAGTGTTATAGGCCTATTCTTTATTATAGGTTAGGCTATGTTCTTTCCAAATCTTTTCTGATAATGTACCCTGCCCTCTCTTCCTCCCTGAAAGCCCCAGATACCTTCCCTGGAATATTTCAAACAATAAAAGAAAAACAATACAATTCTTACTTTAGCCAAGGCTGATACATTTAGGACATGGCAAATATATATTGGTTGACTGCCTCTAAAGGAACTCTGCTAAATAAGGGAAAATATTACAATTGGACTCTTTGCAGAGGTTTAGTTCCAGTAATTTATTGGGAGAAAGGAATTAGGAGAAAATATTTTTGTTGATTCTCCATTCAGAGAGTCAAGGGACATGGGTTACTTAATAACTTTTTGGTAAAATTCTAGTTGATTGACTTTTGGGTATCTTGGAAAGGGGTTAGGTTAGGAAAATGAAACTTTCAGGGATGAGTCTAAATGGTAAAGTATGGGTAAATTTATAGCAAACAGTATTACTGGCTTTTGTATAAAGTGAATATACCACTTGATGCCTTTTTTTATGCTCTTTACAAATATAATAAGCGCTTCTACCAGAAATTCAGATTTAAGCACTTTTTGACCTCTTAAAAATGACCTAAATATGGTGTATAAAAAGGCTTAAAACATTGGTCTCAAACTTCACAACATTGAAATCAAACTTACCATTTTATTGTAAATCCATTTTTTAATGTTATATTATCCACAAGCACTGATTTTCCACAATTAAATTGGATAAATAAATTTTATCAATGCTATGGCGTTTTCTTCTTCCTTGTTGCCAAAATTTCAATCAAAATATATGTTTTTGGTTGTTTGTTTTTTTACAAATAATAGGATATTTGAAATTGCAAATCTGTAATAGTTTAGAAACCAATTTGGACTATATATTTGCACATCAGGGGGGTGGGGTAAAGCTTAGCATATATTAAATACATAAACTAACCATTGCTGTATTTAATATAGTTACATTTATAGCCAACAGTATAACTGGCATTTGTAATAGCCAGCTTCCATATTTTTGACCAAAAACGCATGATTTTATTTAGAATTTGATGTCAAGGAAGAAGAAAATACCATAACATTGATAAAATTTATTTATTCAATTTAATCATGGAGAATCACTGCTTGTGGATAATATAACATTTAAAAAATTGATGTTTTGGTGTCTTGAATTTGATGTCAAGGAAGAAGAAAATACCATAACATTGATAAAATTTATTTATTCAATTTAATCATGGAGAATCACTGCTTGTGGATAATATAACATTTAAAAAATTAATTTATAATGAAACAGTAAGCTTGAATCCAATGTTTTAATGCCTGAGATCAATGTTTTAAGCCTTCTTTGTACCCCATATTTTGGTCATTTTTAAGAGGTCAAAAACTGCTTAAATCTGAATTTCCAGTAAAAGCAATTATTATATTTGTAAACACCATAAAAAAAGGCATTGAATAGTATATTTGCTTTATACAAAAGCCAGTAATACTGTTTGCTATAAATTAACCTGTTAGGAAAATGAAACTTTTATAGATGAGTCTAAAGGCTAAAGTATGTCCCTGGAAGGTATTTTGAAGTACCCACCTCCACTTCTTCTCCCTCTAGAGGGCCCTGACCTTTGCTGACCTTTAAAAATATGTTTGTTATAGAAGTGAAACCTTGCAAAACAGATCATCTGCTTAAATTAAGTACAACAATATTGTTTTCAGTTTCACAACTTTGCTCAATCCCAATTTATAAGGTTTTAAAGATATGCAAATACATTTCCTAAATTTTGAAAAAAAAAATATTGGTATGGTTCAGAATTCTACTCAAATAACAGGAATTGCATTTTCAGAACTAAAGGCAGAGAAAAGGCAACTGGTGACTGAAAATTAAGGGAAAATATTTTTTTTTGTCATGTAAGCAAATTTCAGGGCCCTCTAGAGGGAGAAGGAGTGCAGATGGGCACTTCAAAATACATTCCCAGGACACTCTTTAGCCTTTAGACCCATCCCTGAAAGTTTCATTTTCCTAACCTAACCCATTTCCTAGATAGCCAAAAGTCAATCAACTAGAATTTTACCATTCTTTCTCTTAATTATTTGGAGGGTTAACTACCCCCCTCCCAAACAACACCACATAATTCCTAGAGCTATGCAATCTTCAAATAGTATAGTTACTTTTCTAGCAATGCCTTTTGCATTGAACCATACTAGGGAAGAACACCAGCCTACTCAGTATATTTTTTATGCTTTGTCTATCCAGACCTATAGCTTAATAATTTGCTCCCTTCAAATGCACTTAAAAAACTTGAATAACAAAATTCGTAGTTCATAATTTACACCAAATTTTTATTGGTTTTGGTTGGTTTATTCCACATAATTCAAAATGGTTAAAAGAAAACAATTAATCATACCATGACTAAAAACTTATTCAATCATTTTTCTATGCATAAACCACTATCCCTAACTAAAAAAATATTAATATGAAATTTATTAATTATATTTATTGATTTTGATTGTTTTTCATCAGTGTTTGTTGAATATGTGACTTGGGAGGAATTGATTGATATTTGTTTGGTATTTTTTTAACCTCTTCTCTTAATTTATTTATTGTGCAAAAGATAAGTAATTAGGTGCCACTTTAGGGTCCATTAAAGGTATTTAGATTAGATATGCAAGTGAAACAATTATTTTTGGAAAGAACATGAAAAACAGCATCAAGAGATAAAATGTTTATTTCAGAAAAAAATTTTGAACTATTTCCAAATGGTCAAATTTAAATTTTGTGGTAAAAAGAAAAAATGAACAGGAAAGAAAAATCAAGAATTTTTTAATAAAAATAGCTATCATAGTTATGGTTAATGATGGGTAAGTAGAACATATTGCTATGAAAAGTAATCTTACTTTAATTGACCACACCAAGGACCCATCATCTTTCTGTATCTTCATATCTCTATTAACGAGTTTTCTAGATAAACGTTTGACTTTAGAGAATCAAACAGTTCGTGCCAGGAGTGACCCGGGAGCGACCCGGCTCAATAGTAAACGAAACTCTAAAAAACGGAACTTCGATGCTAAAAGATACATCAAAAGAATCGGATTTTTATGCTGATTTTAAATATATAAGTTTCATAAAGTTTAACCTTTGTCATCAATAATTACGAGCCTGAGAAAATTTGCCTTATTTTGGAAAATAGGGGGAAACTCCCCCTAAAAGTCATTGGATTTAAACGAAAATCACACCATCGCATTCAGCGCATCGGAGAACCTTATAGAAAAAAATTTTCAAGGTCCAATCTACAAAAATGTGGAATTTCATATTTTTTGCCAGAAGACAGATCAAGGATGTGTGTTTATTTATTTGTTTGTTGTTGTTTTTTCCCAGGGGTCATCGTATCGACCAAGTGGTCCTAGAGTGTTGCAAGAGGGCTCACTCTAACGGAAATGAAAAGTTCTAGTTCCCTTTTTAAGTGACTAAAAAAAATGGAGGGCACCTAGGCCCCCTCCCACGCTCATTTTTATCCCAAAGTCAACGGATCAAAATTTTGAAAGAGCCATTTTGTTCCGCATAGTCAAAAACCACAGTAACTATGTCTTTGGGGATCTTACTCCCCAACAGTCCCTGGGGGAGGGGCTGCAAGCTACAAACTTTGACCAATGTTTACATACAGTAATGGTTATTGGGAAGTGTACCGACATTTTCAGGGGGATTTTGTTTGGTTTTGGTATGGGGTTGAGGGGAGAAGGCTGTGCGGGAGGATCTTTCTTTGGAGGAATATTTCATGGGGGAAGAGAAATTCAATGAAAAGGGCGCAGGATTTTCTAGCATTACTATTAAAAAAAACAATGAAAATATAAACATGAAAAAGTTTTTTTCAATTGAAAGTAAGGAGTAGCATTAAAACTTAAAACGAACAGAGATTATTACGCATATGAGGGGTTCTAAAAACACTTTAGCATAAAGAGCGAGGTATTCAGGAGGAGATAAATACTTCGCTCTTTATGCTAAAGTATTTTTAGTAATTTCAACTACTTATTATATGACCTTTCTGATTCAGGGGCCATTCTTAAAGATTTGGGATAAAACTTAATATTTAGTGTGAAGAGCGAGGTATTAACGAGGGGACAACCCCCCTCATATATATAATTAAAAATATAAGAACATAAAAGTTTGTTACGTAAGTTAATTCTTCAGTTACATATATTTTTTACTAATAAAAACGTTCGTTAAAAATTAAAAGTTCTAATTGCCTTTTTAAATCACTGAAAAATTGGAGGGCAACTAGGCCTCCTTCCCCACCCCTTATTTCTTAAAATTGTCTGATCAAAACTAAGAGAAAGCCATTTAGCCAAAAAAAGAATTTGTATGCAAATTTCATTTTAATAATTTATGTACGGAGAGCCAAAATCAAACATGCATTAATTCAAAAACGTTCAGAAATTAAATAAAAAAACTATTTTTTTTAACTGAAAGTAAGGAGTGACATTAAAACTTAAAACGAACAGAAGTTACTCCTTATATGAAATGGGTTGTCACCCCCGCAATCCCTCGCTCTTTACGCTAAAGTTTGACTCTTTGCCACAATTCTACTTTTTAAAACAATTAAAAACTGTAGCGTAAAGAGCGATGGATTGCGGAGCAGACAATCCATTTCATATACGGAGTAATTTCTGTTCATTTTAAGTTTTAATGTCGCTCCTTATTTTCAGTTAAAAAAACTAGTTTTTTTTATTTAATAAAGTATAGGGGCTAGTAGTCAACTCTGAAGTCAATTTGTTATAAACATATCCTTTCTTAGCAGATCTGTTCAACTTCTTTGCTGGTGCAAAAAGCATGTTATTTGTGGGTGCAACTTTTCTGTTTCAGTGGAACTAACATTGGGTGGATTAGTACTTTTTAGGTTTATCCAATGCTTATCATTTTCACTTGCTACAATTAAATAATAAAAACAAGTTTTTTTTAACTGAGAGTAAGGAGCAACATTAAAACTTAAAACAAACAGAAATTAGTCCGTATGTGAAAGGGACTGTTCCCTCCTCAATGGCCTGCTAAAGTTTGGCTCTTTCTCTCAACTCCATTTTTTCTAACAGGAAAAATGACTTTAGCATAAAGAGCTAAATCATTTTTTTACTACGGTTGTTGAGGAGGGAACAACGCCTGTCACATATGGATTAATTTCTTTTTGTTTTAAGTTATAATGTTGCTCCTTACTTTCAGTTAAAAAAACTTGTTTTTTTAATTTAATTTCTGAACGTGTTTGAATTAATACACGTTCTGATTTTGGCTCTCTGCACATGAATAATTAAAACAAAATTTGCATATTAATTTTTTTTGGCTAAATGGGTTTCTCATAGTTTTAATCAGTAGATTTTGAGGAAAAAGGAGCAGGGAAGAAGGCCCAGTTGCCCTCCAATTTTTTGGTTACTTAAAAGGCAATTAGAACTTTTAAATTTGTATGAGCTACTAAAAATAATTTAGCGTAAAGAGAGAGGTATTTAGGAGGAGATGAACCCCTCATATGCTTAATATTTTCTGTTGGTTTTAAGTTTTAATTTTGCTCCTTACTTTCAGTTGAAAAACTTTTTCATATTTATTTTTTAATTGTTTTTTGTTTTAAATAATACTAGAAAATGCCATGCCCCCTTCATGGAAATTCTCGTCCCCCATGAGAAATACCTCCATGGAAAGATCCTCCCACGTAAAGCCCTCCCCTCAACCCCCCCACCCACCCAACTGAAAAATTCCCCTGAAAATGTCTCTACACTTCCCAATAACCATTACTATATGTAAACAATGGTCAAAGTTTGTAACTTGCGGCCCTCTCTCGGGGACTGTGAGAGAGTAATTCGTCCCCAAAGACATAGTTATTAGGTTTTTCGACTATGCTGAAAAAATGGCTATCTCGAAATATTGATCTGTTGATTTTGGGAAAAAATAAGTGTGGAAGGCGGCCTAGGTGCCCTCCAATTCTTGGTCATTTAAAAAGGCCACTAGAACTTTGCATTTCCGTTAGAATGAGCCCTCTCGCGACGTCCTAGGACCACTGGGTTGATGCAACTACCCTGGGGAAAAAAACAAACAACTAAACGCGCACCCGTGACTAGTCTTTTGGCAAAAAATACGAAATTCTATATTTTTGTTGATAGGATTCTATGACTTTTACGGGTTGTTTCCCCCTATTTTCCAAAATAAGGCAACTTTTGATGGTAAGGACTCACTGCGATAGAACTTATATAGGCTATTTAAAATCAGCATAAACATCTGATTCTTTTGATGTGTCTATTAGCATCAAAATTCCGTTTTTTAGAGTTTCGTTTACTATTGAGCCGGGTCGCTCTTTACTACATTTCGTTACCACTAACTGTTTGATAGATTGTCCTGTTTTCTGTAGAAGAAAAGAGTTCAGAGCCTCAGCTTTGAGGTCAATGTCTGGTATAGAGGAGAGCTCATTGAAGTCAAAGGTTACAATCCAGCATTCAAAGGAAGATATACCTTCCCTAATGAAAGGTTGAGCTGTTACTTTAGTTTTCTTCTCTTCTGGAAAGTTGGCTTTGACCAACGAGCAAATTACAAAGTAGTTAGAGTTTTTAATCGCTAATGAACATGATGGTTGGTAATGGTTGTAATGGTCCATGAAATTAGGTCAAGCATGCTTTCGCTTTGGTGGGTCAGAATTGTCACTGCTTGTTTTAGGTCTTTATTTGCCATTTGCTCGTTATTTGTTTGATTGAAGTCTCTGGCGATAATAAAAGCTGTAGCTCTGTATTGTCAACAAATATTGTTAATGAAAATTTCTATATATTAAATCAAATTTTTCTTGTTCTTTGCACCCTTGGATAATATGTTACCACTAGAATGAGTTAGCATTCTTAGCCCTTTTAGCGACTCAGGATCAAACAAACCACCTTTTTTTAATTACCAACCTTCTATATAAACGGTGGGGAACTTATCTAATTTACAACACTTGTTCCAAGGGTTCTGGGGTTAAGTTATCCCTGGAGGTAGCCTATAGTTATTTGAATTTATTGACAAGTTTGAACTAGATGGTTATTCCAAAATTTTGACCAGACATCTTTTGAGGGAGAGAAGCTGAAAACACACCTAGAATAAAAAGTTCCTCCTTTTTCGTAATGAGAAATCCTGCATGTAAGAGACAGCAAGTTGAATAATTTACCATTAATACCCTGAGGACATTCTGTCCCTGGAGGCATAGTTACTGGACCTTCTGACTGTTTTGAACAAAATTGTTTTTTTCTAAATTTTTATCAATGATGAGGGAATGGAGTATCTAAAACGGGTAAAGGTGGCTTGGTACCCTCCAATAGCTCTTCAACATCCTCTGAAATTTTCAACTTAATACCTTCAACCATTCCTTAGGTATTGATAATATGTCTTTATGACAATGAGAACACACGCAACGTCTTTTAATGTGTTCAGCATCCCTCTTCAAACCTATAGGTGGTTATTAGGCATAGTTATTTGAACTTTTGATTATTTTGAAGAAAATTTCTATTGAACCATTTCGATCCTGTATATGTGGAGGGATTGCAATTAAAAAGCATGGGAGGGAACCTTCAAAATATTGCTGGTCCTTCTTTTTGATAAATTGGTTGTACATAGATACAGTACCTTTAGATTTAAAATAAACTTACCCCTCAAGATTCTCCAAGGTTTCACCTCAATACCCATAGCCTTTTCAGATACACCCAGAATCAAATATTTCCCCTTTTCCTAACGATAAATTCTGTATGTGAGCAATATGCAAATTGTATAATTTACAATTATTGCCATGGAGCAATGGTGGCTTGGCATTCATTTCTCAACATATCTTGAAATTTTTAGCTTAAGATCCCAGTTGTTCTTTAGATATTGATGATATTCCGTTTTCACAACCACTAAGCACATTGTGTTTTGAATGTGTTTGTCATCCCTCTCAACATTTCCTTAAGGTTTCATCTTACTATCCTAAGCCTTCTTGAAGACCAAGGATCAAACATACCCTCTTTTTTATTAAACATCCTTATATGTTACCCTTATATGTTTGGTCCTTGGACCATTTTGGACAAAATGGCAATAAAATTTTGATCAGCTGTATTTGAGACAAAAAGGGTGGGGGACTGGTTGCCTTTGATCTCTTTTTCCTCTTAAAATGGGAACTAGAACTTTTGATTTCAAATTGAATAAACTTCCTCTGTAGTCTGTACAACCGCCCATTCCGTAAAAACCTTATCTGTTAGCAATCGGCAACTTGCATAACTTACAAACCTTTCCCTGGGTGCTGTTTTCAACTCTGGATTACTTAAAGGTTACTTTGGACAAGGCAATTATCTGAAAATTTGATTTGATGCATTTGGAGAAAAAAGCGTGGGGTGGGGAGACTAGTTCCCCTCTCTTCACTTTTGATTCTTAAAAAGAGCACTAGAACTTCCAGTTTCCAATCAAATGGGCCCCGTCCACAGATTATACAACGTCCCTTTATTGTTTAAGTGCCTCTGTGGTAAAAAAAATAATGGTAAAACATTGAACCCATATGGCCTTTACTATTGGCAACACTATAGTGCTGCCTCTGTTAAACTTTTAGAGAACATTGGGTGGTATGTCAAACAAAATCAAAGCACACTATATGCAAGAGAGTTTTTAAAAGAACCCAACATCAATATGCAAGGAACAGCTAAGGGTGTTAAGTTAAAACTTTAAGGACATGTTAGAAAATGAACAAAGGGCAGTGACCCCTCCCTCTCTTGCCCTTTTAGCTTCTCTCCTCAACACTGATAAAGATCTTGAAAAGCCATTTTATTCAAAATAGTTACAACCTCTAATAGCTGAGCCTCTGTGGATCCCATATCCCTGCTGCCCCCAGGGTAAGGAATGTAAATTATGCAATCTCCAATTCTTACATGCACAGTTTATCATTAGGAGAAGAGGGAAACATCTGATCCTGGATGTTTCCAAAAAGGCTAAGGATATTGAAGCAAAGTTTTGGGAAATGTTAAGAGGTTGGTTGAGCTAAATTAAAAAGAAATTACACATTTCAAAATTATCAAAAAGGCCTATCTGCACTGTCTTGGGAACAGGTAAGAATAATAACTTAAAACTTTCAGAATCTCTACTACTACTGCTGCTATTGTGACTACTTCCAACTGCAATAACTTGCAACTGTGACTGCTATTACATCTATTTGTGACTATTTCCAGGGAATGTATGGGATCAATGGATCCCATACCCCTGCTGCCCCTAGGGTAAGGAATGTAAATTATGCAATTTCTCCAATTCTTACATACAAAGTTTATCATTAGGAGAAGGGGGAAACATCTGATCCTGGATGTTTCCAAAAAGGCTAAGGATATTGAAGCAAAGTTTTGACTACTATTACATCTTTTTTTGACTATTTCCAGGGAATGGAAGGGAATGTTGAAGTTTGAAACTTTAATGTCGAAAAAAATCATGTTGATGTTTCGATACGTTGTCTAAAGAAATGATGTTGAAATAGGGAATGTTGAATTACTTGAAACATTGGCAATTAAAATTGAACACAAATTAATTTAAAAAAATACTTTTCGAAGTAAATTGTTCAAAGAAATGTAGAGCCATATTACACATAAACCAGCAAAAATAAATTCCTATAATCATTCCCACTCAAAATGACCAGCAATAGCTATTAAAGGATAAATGAAACCTAAAACGAACAAAAATTAAATAAACAATCATATCAAACAAACATTCGACAGGCACTAATATAAATTAATAAATAAATTTTAAAACGCATATAACTTAAATTGAATATGCAAATCAAACATAAAATTGAACAAAAATCACCATAAACAAGAGTTTGTTACTGCCCCATTTCGCAACTGTAATGGTTTTAAGGCCTACTGCTTGATTTGCGCTTTACTAAAACAAGTTATGTCACAAATATTTTCTTTTGGTCTTACAAGATTGAAAACAAAGATTAGAAAGAAATAAAATCTTGAACTGCTGAACTTTTATCAGTTAATATCATAATATACCAAATATTCAGTTTAATTTTATTAGTGCTTTCCAAGGGATGTTCAAGGCACATATAGTTTCCAATAAAATGCAAATGCCACATTAGGCCTTAGACTTTTACAGTTAAGGATGGAGGCATTAGCCAAACTCGTGTTTGTATTAATTTTTTTGTAGTGATTTCTGTTCAGTGTGCTTAAACTATGTTTGATGGGTCACTTTTGTTGTGTACTGAACAGAAAAACGAATCAACAGCTGTTTAAAATACTCAGACACCTATCTATAAATAAAGGTAGTTGTTGGTAACTGCACTTTTGATTTTTTGTAGTGATTTCTGTTCAGTGTGCTTAAACTATGTTTGATGGGTCACTTCTGTTGTGTACTGAACAGAAAAACGAATCAACAGCTGTTTAAAATACTCAGACACCTATCTATAAATGAAGGTAGTTGTTGGTAACTGCACTTTTGATTTTTTGTTGTGATTTCTGTTCAGTGTGCTTAAACTATGTTTGATGGGTCACTTTTGTTGTGTACTGAACAGAAAAACGAATCAACAGCTGTTTAAAATACTCAGACACCCATCTATAAATAAAGGTAGTTGTTGGTAACTGCACTTTTGATTTTTTGTTGTGATTTCTGTTCAGTGTGCTTAAACTATGTTTGATGGGTCACTTTTGTTGTGTACTGAACAGAAATGCGAATCAACAGCTGTTTAAAATACTCGGACACCTATCTATAAATAAAGGTAGTTGTTGGTAACTGCACTTTTGATTTTTTGTTGTGATTTCTGTTCAGTGTGCTTAAACTATGTTTGATGGGTCACTTTTGTTGTGTACTGAACAGAAAAACGAATCAACAGCTGTTTAAAATACTCAGACACCTATCTATAAATAAAGGTAGTTGTTGGTAACTGCACTTTTGATTTTTTGTTGTGATTTCTGTTCAGTGTGCTTAAACTATGTTTGATGGGTCACTTTTGTTGTGTACTGAACAGAAATACGAATCAACAGCTGTTTAAAATACTCAGACACCTATCTATAAATAAAGGTAGTTGTTGGTAACTGCACTTTTGATTTTTTGTTGTGATTTCTGTTCAGTGTGCTTAAACTATGTTTGATGGGTCACTTTTGTTGTGTACTGAACAGAAATACGAATCAACAGCTGTTTAAAATACTCAGACACCTATCTATAAATAAAGGTAGTTGTTGGTAACTGCACTTTTGATTTTTTGTTGTGATTTCTGTTCAGTGTGCTTAAACTATGTTTGATGGGTCACTTTTGTTGTGTACTGAACAGAAAAACGAATCAACAGCTGTTTAAAATACTCAGACACCTATCTATAAATAAAGGTAGTTGTTGGTAACTGCACTTTTGATTTTTTGTTGTGATTTCTGTTCAGTGTGCTTAAACTATGTTTGATGGGTCACTTTTGTTGTGTACTGAACAGAAATACGAATCAACAGCTGTTTAAAATACTCAGACACCTATCTATAAATAAAGGTAGTTGTTGGTAACTGCACTTTTGATTTTTTGTTGTGATTTCTGTTCAGTGTGCTTAAACTATGTTTGATGGGTCACTTTTGTTGTGTACTGAACAGAAAAACGAATCAACAGCTGTTTAAAATACTCGGACACCTATCTATAAATAAAGGTAGTTGTTGGTAACTGCACTTTTGATTTTTTGTTGTGATTTCTGTTCAGTGTGCTTAAACTATGTTTGATGGGTCACTTTTGTTGTGTACTGAACAGAAAAACGAATCAACAGCTGTTTAAAATACTCAGACACCTATCTATAAATAAAGGTAGTTGTTGGTAACTGAACTTTTGATTTTTTGTTGTGATTTCTGTTCAGTGTGCTTAAACTATGTTTGATGGGTCACTTTTGTTGTGTACTGAACAGAAATACGAATCAACAGCTGTTTAAAATACTCAGACACCTATCTATAAATAAAGGTAGTTGTTGGTAACTGCACTTTTGATTTTTTGTTGTGATTTCTGTTCAGTGTGCTTAAACTATGTTTGATGGGTCACTTTTGTTGTGTACTGAACAGAAAAACGAATCAACAGCTGTTTAAAATACTCAGACACCTATCTATAAATAAAGGTAGTTGTTGGTAACTGAACTTTTGATTTTTTGTTGTGATTTCTGTTCAGTGTGCTTAAACTATGTTTGATGGGTCACTTTTGTTGTGTACTGAACAGAAATACGAATCAACAGCTGTTTAAAATACTCAGACACCTATCTATAAATAAAGGTAGTTGTTGGTAACTGCACTTTTGATTTTTTGTTGTGATTTCTGTTCAGTGTGCTTAAACTATGTTTGATGGGTCACTTTTGTTGTGTACTGAACAGAAAAACGAATCAACAGCTGTTTAAAATACTCAGACACCTATCTATAAATAAAGGTAGTTGTTGGTAACTGCACTTTTGATTTTTTGTTGTGATTTCTGTTCAGTGTGCTTAAACTATGTTTGATGGGTCACTTTTGTTGTGTACTGAACAGAAAAACGAATCAACAGCTGTTTAAAATACTCAGACACCTATCTATAAATAAAGGTAGTTGTTGGTAACTGCACTTTTGATTTTTTGTTGTGATTTCTGTTCAGTGTGCTTAAACTATGTTTGATGGGTCACTTTTGTTGTGTACTGAACAGAAAAACGAATCAACAGCTGTTTAAAATACTCAGACACCTATCTATAAATAAAGGTAGTTGTTGGTAACTGCACTTTTGATTTTTTGTTGTGATTTCTGTTCAGTGTGCTTAAACTATGTTTGATGGGTCACTTTTGTTGTGTACTGAACAGAAATACGAATCAACAGCTGTTTAAAATACTCAGACACCTATCTATAAATAAAGGTAGTTGTTGGTAACTGCACTTTTGATTTTTTGTTGTGATTTCTGTTCAGTGTGCTTAAACTATGTTTGATGGGTCACTTTTGTTGTGTACTGAACAGAAATACGAATCAACAGCTGTTTAAAATACTCAGACACCTATCTATAAATAAAGGTAGTTGTTGGTAACTGCACTTTTGATTTTTTGTTGTGATTTCTGTTCAGTGTGCTTAAACTATGTTTGATTGGTGACTTTTGTTGTGTACTGAACAGAAAAACGAATCAACAGCTGTTTAAAGTACTCAGACACGTATCATTAAATAAAGGTAGTTGTTGGCAACTGCACTTCTAAAGGTCTGTAGAAGCAAAGTAAAGCCAAAAAACAAAAAAGGGATTTTGAAATCTCGTGGCCTTGTGATGGTTTTGGGGTAAGTAACTAAAGTAGTGACTTTTTATTTTTGTTATTATACCTTTGTAGTTGAAAATATAGAAAAAAAGAAACTGGAGAAGATCCATATGGAAAGCCAGGGTTTGTATCACCTTGATATTACCCATGTTTTTCCAGGAGATGATGATGCTACATTGTTAATCGCCCTTGTTTCAGATTTATGAGAGATAAGTTTGAATATCAAGTATGATGTTGATTGCATCATTTATACAGCAAACAAGATTAGATAAAATGTTTATTTCAAAAAATTTCTGCAACAAGCCCCAAAGGATCGAATTCACATTTCAGAGTCATAAAAAAAACAATATGAACAAAAAATACTAAAAAAGCACTACTATTAAAAAAACTCGCTAACGACAAAACTCGCTAATGCCAACGACAACAATATCAGAATGACAAATTATTCCTTAGTCAAAAATATTAAGCTGCAAAATGTCAGCAAGTTAAAAAGGTGAAATGAAATAGGCATTAAAGAAGGTTTAAAAGAGAACTTATAAAAAGAAGGAAGGAACAAAACAGACAAACAAATATAATATTAGGTATCACCATTAACGACTAAAAAAAAGGGAAGCTAGTGGTTTATTTTATCAGTAATGAAGAGGACATAGTTTTTTTTATATCTGGAGGTAAAGCAACGAAATTGGACGATAAACCAATAGGAACGGGCTTAGAAACAGTCCATGGCAAGTGAGGTCTGGATGAAAAGTGTCTTTAGTGTAAAATGTGTTTCTTGCAAGGGTTTGTTATTGCATTTTTGGCAAAACGGAGGCACAGCGTACCTCTGATGTGCTCAAGGGTTTCTGATCCAACCTTTTTTTAGAAGGAGCAGACTTTAGGGGAGATGCCAGGATGACAAATTGGACAAACATATTCAAGATGTGGGCGGACAAAGGAAGTATAAATCCTTAAAGAGAGGGTGCTAAATTTATTTCAGAGCTTAAGCAGGAAAATGGAGGTATTTGCTCTGTGGAAGATATCTTTAATGTGGATATCCTACTTTAAATTCGAATTGTGGCCCCAAGTAAATTAAAGTAGGAAACGGAAATACCTGAGAGGGGGGGAGTTAGGGTTGAAAAAATGGGATAAGGCTTTAAGGAAACACATTGGCATTATCTTAGATCTATAGTGGTTTACTCCAATGTCTAAGTCCACAGCGTCGTATGAAATATCATTGAGGATACTCATAGGGCTGCTTATTAAGTTTCTGTTGCAGGTTTCAACAACCGTTAGGTCATCAACAAATTTCCATCTACCCGGAAATGCCTTAGTGAGGCTATTAATCTTAAGTAATAAAAGGAGAGCACCATGGGGTACTCCATTGTGGACAGAGAGGGGACTGGAAGAATGATTATGATACTTGATTACCTGTGATCTACTTAATAAGGAGGCAACCAATTTAACCAGGAAAGAATCAATATTGAACTCAGTGACAAGTTTTTCAGCCAATATATTGTGGTTAACAAGGTCAAATGCTTTTGGAAGGCCAGTGGACATTAAATTTAGACAGCAATTAGGTTGTTCGTGGATTTTCCCAAACGAGCCAATAAGAAAAAAAAAGTAACGAGAAATAGAAATGGATTTGAGATTACCAAATAGCCTGAAGTCAGTAAGAGGTAGGATTTTTTCTTTCAGCCAGTGTGCAAGGAACCCTTCGTTTAGTTGCAAGAATATAGGAGTGGGAGAAATAGGACGAAAACCTTCAAAACCGGGCTTTCCGTCTTTCTTTTTTAAGGGAGGTATGAAACGCTGTTTCCAAATTTGAAGATTTTTGTGGCAAGACTATTTGGATAGACTCTGTAATTACATTGAAAAGAAAAGACAAGGGACTTGAAATGTAGTAACTAAAAGCACTAATAAGATAAAAGGTGTGTCTAAAGGGCAAACACTTGTTTTTCCTAGTTTCCCTGTTCTTTTTTCGATCTGAGATGGAGAAATGGAGGGAAGAGAATGTGAGAGGTCATTAGTTGGTAATTGATAAGACAATGCAGGAAGGCTCTGGACAACGGAAGCGAGGAACCTGTTAAGATTATTAGCAGTAACTTCAGGGCCTTCAGGTAGGTTGAAATTAAGCTTGTCTAGACTCCCACCGCATAACTGTTTTACCTCGAAATACCAATTTTTTTGTTTATTAGTAAGCAATTCTTCGACCTTACTTTTGTAGTAAGACCGAGCAGATTTAGGTATTTTCCTTTGAATTGTTTTTCAAACAGTTCGTGGTAACGAACTGTAGTAAGGAGCGACCCTGCTCAATAGTAACCAAAACTCTAAAAAATTGAATTTTGATATCAATAGCTGCATCAAAATAATCGCATTTTAATGCTGATTTTAGTCTTACCCATCAAAAGTTACGAGCCTGAGAAAATTTGCCTATTTAGGAAAATCGGGGGAAACACCCCCTAAAAGTCGTAGGATCTTAACGAAAATGACACCATCAGATTCAGCGTATCAGAGAACCCTACTGTAGAAGTTTCAAGCTCCTATCTACAAAAATATGGAATTTTGTATTTTTTGCCAGAAGACAAATCACGGGTGCGTGTTTATTTGTTTATTTGTTTTTTTTTTGTTTTTTTTTCTTTTCCCCAGGGGTCATCGTATCGACCAAGTGGTCCTAGAATGTCGCAAGAGGGCTCATTCTAACGGAAATTGAAAGTTCTAGTGCCCTTTTTAAGTGACCAAAAAATTGGAGGGCATCTAGGCCCCCTCCCACGCTCATTTTTTCCCAAAGTCAACGGATCAAAATTTTGAGATAGCCATTTTGTTCAGCATAGTCGAAAACCATAATAACTATGTCTTTGGGGATGATTTACTCCCCACAATCCCTGGGGGAGGGGCTGCAAGTTACAAACTTTGACCAGTGTTTACATATAGTAATGGTTATTGGGAAGTGTACAGACGTTTTCAGGGGGATTTTATTTTGTTTGGGGGTGGGGCTGAGGAGAGGGGGCTATGTTGGAGGATCTTTCCTTGGAGGAATCTGTCATGGGGGAAGAAAAATTCAATGAAAAGGGCGAGGGATTATCTAGCATTACTATAAGAAAACAATGAAAAATAAACATGAAAACGTTTTTTCAAATGAAAGGAAGAAGTAGCATTGAAACTTAAAACGAACAGAGACTATTACGCATATGAGGGGTTCTAAAAATACTTTAGCATAAAGAGCGAGGTATTTAGGAGGAGATAAATACCTTGCTCTTTATGCTAAAGTATTTTTAGTAATTTCAACTATTTATTCTACGGCCTTTCTGATTCAGGGGTCATTCTTAAAGAATTGGGACAAAACTTACGATTTAGTGTAAAGAGCGAGGTATTAACGAGTGTAAAAAACCCCTCGTATACATAATAAAAATATAAGGTTATGAAAGTTTGTTACATAAGTTAATTCTTAAGTTACGTATATTTTTTACTAATAAAAACGTTCGTTAAAAATTAAAAGTTCTAGTTGCCTTTTTAAGTAACCGAAAAATTGGAGGGCAACTAGGCCTCCTTCTCCACCCCTTATTTCTCAAAATCGTCTGATCAAAACTAAGAGAAAGCCATTTAGCCAAAAAAAGAATTAATATACAAATTTCATTTTAATAATTTATGTGTGGAGAGCCAAAACCAAACATGCATTAATTCAAAAACGTTCAGAAATTGAATAAAAAAAACTAATTTTTTTAGCTGAAAGTAAGGAGCAACATTAAACCTTAAAACGAACAGAAATTACTCCGTATATGAAATGAGTTGTCCCCTCCGCAATCCCTCGCTCTTTACGCTAAAGTTTGACTCTTTGCCACAATTCTACTTTTTAAAACAATTAAAAGCTTTAGCGTAAAGAGCGAGGGATTGCGGAGGGAACAACTCATTTCATATACGGAGTAATTTCTGTTCGTTTCAAGTTTTAATGTCGCTCCTTACTTTCAGCTAAAAAAATTATTATTTTTTTTTTATTTAATCTCAGTTTATTATCAACAGCTGGACCAGGTCCCTATTAGTCTCTTTGTTGGTGTCAGGAAGGTTTCCAAAGTTTTCGATTTTAGCCAAAAAAAAGTCCCTATTTTGATTCCTTGAACCTTTGCATTGTGCACAATGTCATTGATGATGCTCATAAATAATTATTGAATCACGATAATAATCATATCATGATCATGTAAATAATGATCATTAAAATAATTTTTTTTTGATTAGTTTCTGTTCGATTTTGATTGCCAAAGTTTCAAGTTTTTCAACATTCCCCATTTCAACATCAATTTCTTTTTCAAAATCAAAACATCAAAGTGGCGCTTTTTTCAACTTTAAAGATTAAAGTTAAACAATCCCTGAAAGTAGTCATAAATAGAAGTAGTAGCGGTTGCAAGCAGTTACAGTTCCAAGTTGTCGCAGTTGGAAGTAGACACAGTCAGTTGCAACCAGTCTCATTTGGAGCTGCAGTAGTGGCTGTAGTGGTCAGGGCCCTGAGATATTCAAGCTATTACCCTTACCTGTTCCTAACACAGTGAAGGTATGCTTTTTGATTACTTTGATATATGTAATTTCTTTTGGTTTAATTCATCCTAACCCTCAACATTTGCCGAAATTTTGCCTAAATACCCTTAACTGTTTTGTACATACCTAGGATCACACATTGCACCCAGGTAAAAACGGACAAATTGCATAATTTAGATTTCTTACCTGGGGGCTGCGGGATTATGGCATCCACAGATGCTTAAGTATTCAAGTTGTAACTGTTTCGAATAAAATGACCTTTTAAGGTCTTTCTCAGTTTTAAGGAGAGGATTTAAAAGGGTAAGAAGGAGGGGTAGTTGTTGTTCATTCCTTTTTCAACATGCCTTTAAAGTTTCCATATTAAACCCTTAGTCCTTTCTTAGATATTTATGTTGTGTCATTTTGAAACCTTATATGTTAATACTGGGCTGCTTGCATAACTTACAGGCATTGCCCCGGGGGTTCTGGGGTTTTGTTAACCCCGGAGGTATAGTTATTTGACCTTTTGACTATTTTCAACAAAATGGTTGTCTCAAGATTTTAGTCGGATACATTTGGAAAAGAGGGCGTGTTAGAGGGGAGCTACTTGCCCTCCAATCACGGGAAAAGAGGGCGTGGGGTCTTAGCTCCCTTTGAGATCACTTTTGGCTTTTAAAAAGGGTGCTAGAACTTCCAATTTCGAGTCGAATGAGCCCGTCCGAAGTTCATACGACCAACCCTTCCATATGAAGTGCCTCTCGAGAAAAATATTAAATAAATAGATAATAAAAAATTGAAGCACTATGGCTCTTTACTATATGCAAAACTATGGCGTTGTCTCTGATGATAGTAATCTGTAATTTTTTTTTATTTTTTTTTTCTTTTAGTTATATTTCAGTTGCTGCAAATTTTAGACTGCATAAAACTAACCCTTTTCTACAGATTAATTTAAAAAATCTTTTTCCACTAAAGAACACTTCCAGGAATGAATATCAGCATATATACTAAACTGTCAATTCAGATTCATTTTTATGGCACTTGGTATTAACCAAGTGACATATAGCGATCACAAATTCTGTCGGTCTGTCGTTCTGTCTGTCTGTCCCGGTTTTGCTACTTTAGGCACTTCCAGGTAAGCTAGGACGATGAAATTTGACAGGCGTATCAGGGACCGGAACAGATTAAATTAGCAATAGTCGTTTTCGCGATTTGACCATCTGGGGGTGGGGGTGGGTGGTCGGTTAATTCGGAAAAATAGAAAAAATGAACTATTTATAACTTACGAACGGATGATGGGATCTTGATGAAATTTGATTTTTGGAAGGATATCGCGTCTCAGAGCTCTTATTTTAAATTCCGACTGAATCCGGTGAAGGGGGAGTTGGGGGGGGGTGGAACCTAAAATCTTGGAAAACGCTTAGAGGGGAGGGATGGGGATGAAAGTTGGTGGGAAAAATAAGCACAAGTCTTAGATACGGGATTGATATAACCGGAACGGATCTGCTCTCTTTGGGGGAGTTGGGGGGAGGGTTCATTCTAAAAAAAAATAGAAAAAATGAGATATTTTTGACTTACGAAAGAGTGATCGTACCTTAATGAAATTTTATATTTAGCAGGATCTCGAAACTTGGATCTCTTATTTTAAATCCCGACCGGATCCAGTGTCATTAGGGGGGGGGACCGGAAATCTTGGAAAACGCTTAAAGCGGAGAGATCAGGATGAAATCTGGTGGAAAGAATAAGCACAAGTCCAAGATAGGTGACTGACATAACCAGACCGGATCCGCTGTCTTTGGCGGAGTTGGGGGGGGGGGATTAATTCGGAAAAATTAGAAAAAATGAATTATTTGTAACTTAGGAGCTGGGTGATCAGATCTTAATGAAAATTTATATCTAGAAGGATCTTGTGCTTTAGAACTCTCATTTTAAATCTTTACCAGATCCGGTGACATTGAAGGAAGTTGGAGGGGGAAACCGGAATTCTTGGAAAACTTGAAAATAGATCTATCTTACGAATGGATGTTTGGATCTTAATGAAGCTTGATATATAGAAGAATCTTATGTCTCGGATGCTCCATTTTCAATTCGAATCGGATCTGGGGACATAGAGGGTTGGAGGGGAAAACTGAAATCTTGGAAACCAGAAATCTCGGAAAACCCTTAGAGTGGAGAGATCAGGATGAAACTTGATGGGAAGAATAAGCACAAGTTATAGATACGAGATTAACATAATTGGTACGGATCCGTTCTCTTTGAGGGAGCTGGGGGTTGTTAATTTGGAAAAATTGAGGCATTTTTAAACGGGTGCCCGTATCTTAATGAAATTTGATATTTACAAGGGACTCGTGTCTCAGAGCTCTTGTTTCAAATCCCGGCCAGATCTTTTGACATTGGGGGAAGTTGGATGGGGAAACCGGAAATCTTGGAAAACGCTTATAAATGTCGTAGATACGTGATTGACGTAACCGGACAGGATCCGCTCTCCTTTGTGGAGTTAGTTTGTGGGGTTCAGTGCTTTGGCGAGTTTGGTGCTTCTGGACGTGCTAGGACGATGAAAATTGGTAGGTGTGTCAGGGAGCTGCACAAATTGACTTAATAAATTCGTTTTCCCCGATTTGACCATCTGGGGGGTGAAGGGAGAGGAAAAATTAGAAAAATTGAGGTATTTTTAACTTACGATTGGGTGATGGGATTTTAATGAATTTTGATATTTAGAAGGACCTCGTAACTCAGAGCTCTTATTTTAAATCCCTACCGGCACTAAGCCTCTGATTTTCCTTTTAAAGCAATCTATTGATTCTTAGAATTTTGCTAGAGCTCATACCACATGAGCTCTTGCTTCTTGGCTCTTCCGACCTCGTCACAATTGCCATATGAGCTCTTAGCTCTTGTTTTTGTTTATTTTCAATAGCCTTGGCTATTATGATTATTTTCCTTTTTCTTTTTTACATTTTGAGAAGTAAAAACACATTGCTCGAAATAAGGATTGTTTTCAGTGGAGCCCAAATTATGTTCTGGCCTTTAGAAGAGACAGGGGCGTCAAGAAGTTTAGTTAAATGTTATGTTCGTCGGTGTTGTAGCGTAGTTTAATGCCTAGAAAAGGGTCCCTTAAATACTTACTTTAGAAAAAAATGTTGTTTTTTACTTTTGTAGATTCAAATGCTTAAATCATTGATTTAGATTGTATTAGATTTAGATTTGTTGTATTAGATTGATTTTATTGTATTGTATAGATTTGTATTAGCTTGTATTAGATTTCAAGTAATGGATTTAATAATTGACGTGTGAGTTTTAATTTGATTTTTTAAATTTTATACCGTGGTCTAAAAGCTGTAGATAAGAAAATAAGTTACATTCTAGGGTCCCGCTAAGGCCTCAAAACGAAATTTTAGCCAGAAGAAATCGTTATTTGGAAAGAACAAACAAAAACCCATCAAGATCCTTGCTAAATTATGTTAAAAACCATAAATAGCGAAAAGCAACGTACCTAATTGTAACACTTTAATCTATTTAACATTTTTCCTTTAGAAGTAGCCAACTACCATCTATTACCCAAAATGTTTCAATTAATCAGATTATCCTTTTTCTTTCCATTGTTATCCAATTTTGTAGACCATTTTATAAATAATATTTCTACCCAGTGTTACAATCAATCACAAGCGAAAAAGGATATTCTCAATGAAGAAACCTGTTTTAACAAAAAATCCATGATTTATCATAAAGTTTGATTAAATTGAGAAATATAATACGGGACTATCAAGGGGGGGGGGGGTGTTGTCATGACAGTTACTATGATATTTGTAAGAAAAAACAAAAAAAAACATGAGATAACGGTGGTGCCTGTAATGGCTTATTTTTTTTTTTTGAACTATCAAACTAATAGCTTCAATTTTCGTAGTTTTAATTGTATAATAATAGCCTAAATCTGTAGACCAGTACTCCTGTGTTTTTCAGAACACAATCGAGAAGTTTGCTCTACGATCTATGAAGACGGGTTTCATAGCCACAAAGACAAATAACGGTTGACAAAATGCATTGGACTTATTATATTATAATTAATTTGGGCTATATATTATTATATAAACTAAAGTCTTATATTTTTTCATATTTTGGTATATTTCATTGAGACTAATCTAACTTCACTTCTCGAGTGTTCGGAATATTGGGCTCTGAAGGAGTACCTAAGCAAATACCTCCAATTTTCACAGTTTTAATTGTAATATAGTATTCTAAAACTGGGTGGCCTTTCCCTCTTGCCCTAGATGAAGCCCAGTAGGTTGTTTTATCTTGTAAATAAGAAATCAGTGTAAATTTTGAGCATTCCATGCTTAGATTGTTAACACTTATTAATAAATATCTTTTTTATTCTCTTTTCAAATGCCAAATCTATGTTTTGCACTCTGTCTTCCCCCCATCCCTGTTGGTCCTAGATATTGCCCTATAGAATGTGTTTTTATGTAATCTTGTTTGACTTGATGTTTTTAAATTTTTTTCTGGTTTCTTGGCATGTCAAAAGCATTTTCTTTATCTGATTGTAAAGGCATTCAAGATCAGGTAGATATTGAATATTATTTTAAAACATGATAAGAATGGAAGTAATTATTATAATATAATTAATAGAAACGTGCTATATATTACAAAGTAATAATGTTCTTGCTTTATAATTTTAGTCGTCTTTCAGTTTTGCCTTGGTCTATATCTCAGATCATCAGGGGGGAGGATATCGTCAAAATGTGCAGATATTAAGGAATCTAATGTTACCATTATTGCATTATCTCCTTCTCCTCCAGATGGATAGAGATATAGATCACTATATACTCAAACTGCATTCAATCTCCTAACTCTTTCGTGTGTTTTTTTTACAACAAACAATAATGAATAGATGGGCAGAAAAGAGTAACAACATTCTAAACAATAGAGAAAAGGCTGGCCTGTATATCTATCCAACTGGGGGAGGGGTTGTTGTTGTAAGTGAACTGGTGCAATTTATCATTGAAATGAATATTTATGTTAATAATAATGAACAAGGCGTCTTTTGAAGGGCTCAATATAAAATTGGCCAATGGAGCTATCAATACATTTGGAATGAGCTTAAAAGATCTATCAGGGAGTTTTTCTCACATTCTTTGTAGCTAAGTAACAGATGAGATTTGAAATTTACCCTAGTCTGAGAGGAATATCATTTGATTCCCTATGTAATTATTTTCCCAAATGAAACAGTTTCTGCTGTTATAAATGCAGTAAATTCACTGCAATATGGCAGAGATTAGGTGATAGACAAAGTAGGTAATTCTGAAGCACAGGATTTGATTTGGAAAAAAACACCTAAAAGTTCTAAACTACTTCAAAACAAGCATGTCTTTGTAATTATTATAAGTCAATTGCATTGATGTAACTTAAATAGGGTTTTACAATTATTTACTTATGAAATATACTTAATGAATTAATAATGAAATATACTTATGAATTACTTATGGAATATACATAGTGGACCGCATCTTTGCCCACCAGGGGAGGAGGGTAAACAAAAGAACCTCTTAAGGATAATATTAATGAGTATTTATGATTGTTTTAAAGCTATTCCCAGATTTTTTTTTAGAGCTTTGTTCAAATTAGCCCTTGTGCTTAAGAAGTGCATAAAAAAGAAAAATTATTTCGGTATATTTGTGATTTTTTTTGAATTTTCAGGAATTAATCTAGTTTCAAGTTACAACTCAGATTGATACGTAGTTATTAAGGAATTTGAACAAAGAAAAAAGAAAAATCACAACTACGTCAGTATATACATCTAGCAGAAATATAAATTAGCACTCATATAAAAAATTATTAGTACTTCTATAAAAATTATTAGCACTTGTATAAAAATTAGTAAACAAAAAAAAATGTAAAAAATGGGCATGTCAATATGTTTTAGTGTTCAATCTTAAGGAAATAAAAGTAACCAATGACAAAATTTAAACCCTTGGCCCTTGTGCTCAAGAAGTGCCTAAAAAAATATATACAATTATGTATCTTTGGCCCTGTTTAGGCCACAAACATTTGCTGATTATATGGGCACATCATTGTCTTTTGTGCTGATTTCTCACTGTCAGTTAGTTTATAATTTTGGTTGAAGCCAATTTGAACATAACTAATCAAAATTTTTAACTATGGAATACCTTGACTATAGCACAGGGCTATATTTGGTTCTACTAGAGGTTGTCAAAACCTCTCGGTTGTCAGAAGTGGGCGTGTGCAATATATATCAACCGGTTTATTGTATTTTGTTGAAAATTTCATGAACTAATTAAAAGATACAATGTGTATCCACAGTGTTAGAAAAAGTGTATGCAAAATGTGAAATGTCTCAGGAACAGTTATAGGTATTCAGCTGAAACTTAATCCCTTGTAAATGTTTAAATAAATAAATATTGAAACGAGTACAAGTTAAACTGAATATTCAAGTAAACACTTAAACGAAAAAAAAAATACTTCAAGCAGGAGTTTAGCTGCTGCCCACAACCCCTCTTCTAACCATTTAGAGTTTGAGAGCATATAGTGTCATTTGCGCTTTACTGACAACAAATTATACTATGTTTTTATATGATATAGAATTGTAATAATTTTTTATTTTTGGGATTTTGAAAAATAAAGCGGAAAAAATCTTGAATTACTGAGATTCCAGGAAATAATAGCATTATATATTCTATATTAAGTTCATGTTCATTAATTCTTTCCAGTCATCTTGGTTATTATAGTGATTTTTTTTTTATTTGTCGTCGTTGATTTCAAATTTCTGTTCAGTTTGAGTTTCATTTACTTTTTGTAATTTCTGTTCGTTTTCAGTTTGATCTATTATAGGACTATTTCCGTTGTTCTTAAGTTTGATATGGCTCTCTACTCTTATTTGGAAAGGTAAAAAAAATACAATTTTCCATACGAGGGTAGCTGGCTCCTTCTGAGCTGCTTACTTTTTGGTTTGTGCCTTCAATGGAAGCTAAATTTACTTATCAATATTACAGGCTGGATAATCAATATTGACCTAGTCAAATGGCATATATGCCAGAATTTGTTTTGGCAAGAGCTTCATTTTTTTATAGGAATGTAATATTATAGGATATAATTTGTTGTATTATATGATACTATTATATAATATAATTTTATGATATAACTTATATAAATTCCTTGTGTTTCAGGTATTACAGCTATGGATAATCTTCCAAATGAAATCCTGCAAAAAATTTTCAGTTTTTTGTCTGGACCATCCTTATTTTATGCTGGAATGGTTTCTGCAAGATGGCGATCCATAATATATGAGTTTTACCTGAAGGAAAGCGTAAGCAAAAAATTACTACTACTACTAACAACTCACCTCAGTACCGAGCCACCTAAGGCCAATACAGCTACGCGCGCTCCTCCTACGTCCCAATCTATTCAAAGCCTCCCTCTTTACACCCTCCCAGGAAATTCCCATTTCCCTTAAATCTTTTTTTATACCATCCTCCCACCCAAGACAAGGACGACCTGTTTTCCGTTTAGCCCTAGACGGTTGGCTGAAAATGACATCTTTGGTAATCTGTTCAGCAAGAAATTTCGCTGCTTGGATTGTTTTTTTGTTTTTGTTTTTTCAGCTTTTTAAAATAGTGACTTGGGAAAAATGATGTACATTTCTACATAGCTTTATGATTTTGAACAACGAATACTCACTATACCTACTGTTTTTTTCTTCTCTGGAGCAATAAGGAAGAGCCAAGAGTCCTTGAAGATTTAATCCATTTTAATATATATATACTTAGTGCAGTTAAGCTTATTTGGTGTTACTTATAACATGTTTGATAATTTGGTCCAAGCTGTATTGAATATCTTTCAAATAATATCCATTTTCGACTTAATACCTAGAATTATGTATCCTTTTCGAACACCACACTGTCTTTTTATGACGAACAATAAGCGTTGAAATGGGATAAGTCCATTTTATTTAGACAGTGAAAACAGGTACAAAAGTCTAGATATTTCGATCACATATATAGCGATCGTCATTAGTAGAAATACATAAGTATTAAAATTAGAGCTAACATATTTATACAAAACAAAATAATTAACTTTCGGATCGTTCACTAGATTTTTAATAGGTTACTCATTATTAAGACAGAGAAGACTTTGCCACCATCATTGGAAATTCATTTTACATTTAGGTAAGATTAAAGGAGAAAATTTACATCTCTAGAATTTTGAATGAACCCTGTCACTGAACTCTCTCAGAAAAATTTAGTGAATGACCCGGAAGTTAACTATTTTGTCTTGTATAACATGTTACAATATTATAGTTTATAATAAATAATAGTTTCAGGTTCTTCCAATTTATATTGAAAAAAAAAAATATCTTGAAAACTTTTTAATGAAGCACGTATTTCCCAAGTGAATTCAAATAGAGTAATATTGGGCATGTGTGTGGCCATAACCTATAAATAATTTTTGAAGCTTTTGTTTTGATAAAACTAAATTAAAGTAAAATTGTTAATCTGTTAAAAGTTTTTGTTAAAGAGCTAAAATTTTTGGAAATTCCAAAAGTTTATCCTTCTGATAATAGAAACAAAAAAATACCACAAACGCTGATAAATATACAGCTTACTTTGGGCAAAAGCTGAAATGCAGTTATTTTCCAATGCCCACATTTGCTTAAAGTTTCTGTATTGCCGATGGGTTTATAAAATAGAGAGCCAATGTCATTGAAGCATGATTCTCGGTACTCTAGAAAGGTAAGTATCTGTGAATTTAATGCATCTATCTGTACAAGTAAACTCTAGAAACTTTCGGGCTGTATCTGTGCATCTATTACAATTAAAAAAATATAGAAAAGCCACTTTCCACTAAACCTATCATTACAAAATGAGAAAAAAAATACCCGAGAAGAAGTAAAGGCGAGGATATTTAGTGAAAATGGAAGGCAAATATTTCGGTTGAGACCTCTGCTTGACCGTTCTTGGTGTAAAAATAAAAAAGGACCTTAAAAACGCAACTAAACTAAATAAAAACTAAACCGTAAAAATCACTACTAAAATAAAAGTAAGACGCTTTCCAAGTAGCGGTGGAAGAGTAACTGAATAAAAGATCAAGCGATGAACGGCAAATCAAGAGAATTTGTCCCGGTCGTCATTTGTGTCCCGATGTCCCGGTCTGTAATTTCGTCAGTCGACAAACATGACGTCAGTCGACACACAAACATGACGTCACTCGACAGACACACAGACAACTTATTATATATATATATATATATATATATATATATATATATATATATATATATATATATATATATATATATATATATATATATATATATATATATATATATATATATATATATATATATAATATATCCGAGTTCAATGAATCCGAGTTCATTTTATTTAATACTTTTTAAATCCAATCTCTTATCAGGGCTGGTGTCATCTAACATTTTACTAGGTTGCGAAACAATATAATGTCGAAAAGAAAAGTTTGAATTTATTAACTCATTATAAATTGGGCTCAAATAAGCTTCTTTCGTATCTCTATTAAGGGTTACATTTTTGTGTATATATTTCTTGATTTAGACTGCCTCTCTGAAAACTTGGAATGGATTAGGTAAAGGGGCGGAAAACTGCAATAAACTTCCAGAAATTATATAGAAATCCGTAGAAATCTTTGAAAATCCATAGAAATTCTTGGTATAGATTAGGTAAAGGAGTTGAAAACTCTGCAAAAAAAAAACTTCCCGGAAATTATTTAAAAATTCATAATTTGAGAAAAAATATTTGAGGACTCAGTTAATGTGTCAATCCTTCAGTTAATGTGTCAATTTTTGTGTATATATTTCTTGATTTCGGCCGCCTCTCTAAAAACTTGGAATAGATTAAGCAAAGGATTTGAAAACTCTGTAATAAACTTCCAGAAATTATTTTTAAATTCAGAATTTGACAAGAAACACTTGACTATTTCAGTTAGTGTGCCAATCCTTAGACTTTGCGTCAATTGACGCTTTTCCTTGCTGTGATATCTTGTATCGTTCCCCAAAGTTATTTTATTGTCATTAATGAAAGGGTGCTCGTTTTTGAAGTGAGATGGTTTCTTTGCTACAGTTTCAAATTATAATGTGTTGTAATAATATTGGTATTTGGTGCATTTCTTTCGAACTTTTACGCACGAGTACAAAACATTATTTTCTCTTTAAACTAAATCAACCATTGAATTATTAGCTAATATCATTTAAACCTTATTAAGCCCTTGACTTGGAAAGTTTGAAATAACTCTGCTAAATTCGTCACAATTTTGAAACATTTAATCAAATAAGCACCTAAATATGGAAAATTCACCATTTTAATTTGGGGGGAGAGGGTATAGTTTGGGTGCCTTGGCCTCTATGTGGTTTTTGAATTTCTACTGCTGTCATAGTTTGATACTGCTGTCATAGATTGATACTAACGTATGATATTCATGTCGATTATGCGTCAAGTACAGTTACGCTGATACACAGAAGTAAAGGACCCCTCTAATACCCTTTGGCCGGTTCAAAAAACCCTATTCTTTGTAAAATTGGTGGAAAATACTTTATTTTAGGTTGAACCTGTAATCCTCTCGAAGAAAAATTCTCTGATGTACTGAACAGAGACAAAGGGTGAAGTAGGGATGTCTTTCGTGAAATTTTAAAGGACCTGTCCCTTTTTCTAGAGAGAGAATATGTGAAAACAAAAACCCAGATATTTTGACTTGAAGCATCAAATCCCATGTCAAAATTATAATCCCCCTTGAAAAGACTGAGTGTGGTTATCTTATAGGTAGTACTCTTTATAGTCACATATAATGTCATTTTCTCTTTAATTAAGTGATAGTAGCAACTCTGCCTACGCCTGTGTGAATCTCGAAGACATATACCAAAAATGCTTCTGGCCTAATCTTTTACATTTTAGCTGTTAGGCTTCCTTATTCAGCTTGACCTGAAGGATACATCACATCATTTGCTAAACAATGTCAGGCATGGATCACCATGGCTTCACAGTGCTAGAGGCCTTTCCCCACCCCCCAACGAAAAAAATGGCATTAAAAATTACTTTTATTTGCCCTACCCCCCCCCCCTCACCTCTGTTTGTTAGACCTGTTTGCATGCATTATGGCTAGTAAAGAGTAGTTTATTCCCTGAAAAATTGTGTTAGAAACGAAAATCACGAAAAGTATTTTGCAAAATAAAGAGAAAATCCCTCAAATTGGGTAAAAATATTTATTCTTTTTTGCCACAATCTCTCCAAGGAAAGCCTTTTGGTCTTGATTGCAAGCATGGCTTAAAAAAGATAACGAATTGACTTCTATATAGCGGCGAAGACCACACTGCCATTCCATCACAAACACCAAAAACATAAAGAACAATAGGGAATTATTTTCGCAAGACAGTGGGAAACAAATTAGAATGAATATTTCGGCCCTATGTCCAAGGGCCGTCCTCAGAGAGAAATAAATATATAAGAAGAAAAACTAATAACAGGATACAGTCAATGCAACTAAAATGAAAAAAAAAAATTAAAACAGTCCCAGCATCCTTACCTCGGTGAAGTTCAACCAGCACTGATAAATAAAATGTGATGAAACGATGTAATTCATTAAAATGAAAGAGAATGATTTAAAAATGCGTTTTTAAGGTTAATCTTGTTTTTTTGGCTGCTGATCTCGGAGGTCTACTTGTGAAAGGTTCTGTGTTAATATATATATCGGTTTTTTATAATATTTTTTAAGTTTGTTTTTAAGTAAATTTGTGCATAGAGCAGCTACTGAATAATCTCCCAAGACCCTATTTAGGGAAATATTATTATTGATCTTAAGTCTGATTTCAATTGCTTTTCGAACTACTTGCTTTATGGCTAGGTCATTACTAATAAGGGGGGATTCTTCAAAAAGTGTTTTGTGGCTAGGATTTTCAAACGCGTGGCTGCTTAAAGCAGAATCAAAAGAAACGGACGTAATATTAGAATTTAGAGCTTTGGTGGTATCATCTTTATGCTGCTGTAGGCGTTTCTCTAAGTTCTGGTAAGTTCTCCTTAGATAGAATCTGCCACAATCGCATGGTATTTGACAGACATCTCTTGGGCGAATAACTGGAGTTTTATCTTTACCAGAATTTAGAAGATTTGTGATTTTCAAATTGTTGGTAAATACAACATACAGATTATTTTTTTGCATACTTTTTTAAGATTCCCAGTGGTTTTTTCATATATATGGGAGGTAAATTATGTTTGAGGGCTTATCACGATTCTCACATGGTAAATTATGTTTGATTTTACGGGAGTGTCTTTTCAGTCTAGGGTTGATTACAATATCTATATCTATATATATACAAATAAGTTGTCTGTGTGTGTGTGTGTCGATTGGCGTCATGTTTGTGTGTCGACTGACGTCATGTTTGTCGACTGACGTCATGTTTGTTGACTGACGTCGTTATAAGGATTGAGCTGTATGCGTCATGAAGTTGTTTGTCGACTGACGTCATGTTTGTCAACTGATGAAATTAAATACCGTGACACCGGGACACAAATGACGACCGGGACACAGGGAATATAAATGACGACCGGGAACCTCAAAGAGAAATTACAGACTGGGACACCCGGACACGAATCACGACCGGGACACAGGGAATATAAATGACGACCGGGACACAGGGACACATCATTAGAACAATGAGGTATAGATCTGAATACGGATTGTTTTTCCCATGGACAATTATATGTTGCATGTTCAAGAGTAGTAAACCTGACAATCGATTTATATGCTACATATATATATATATATACTAGCTGTTGGGGTGGCGCTTCGCGCCACCCCAACACCTAGTTGGTGGGGCGCTTCGCGCCCCCCCAAGCCCCCCCGCGCGCGTAAGTCGTTACGCGCCATATTAGTTACGCGCCATTGTAGTTGTGTCCCTGTGTCCCACCTGTGAATATAGATAGATTTATATATGTGTTTCAAACTACGTAAAAATTGCGAATATACAACATTCTTGGCTTTCCCATTGTCTGTCCATATACAAAGCCGTATGTACTAATAATGACGTCATATGCAAACGCTCTTTTTCAAACAAACAAACATGCATACACACAACTCGTTTTTATATAGATAGATAGATAAATAGATACAATACAAATTAACTACGTAAAACTTGTGAATATACAACAGTCTTCGCTGTCCCATTGTCTGTGCGTATAAATAGATTGTCAGGTTTACCGACCCTCAAAGATGCAACATACAATTGTACATTGGTAAAGCAATCTGTATTAAGATCTATACCGCATTTTTCTAGTGATTGCCCTTGAGCTTTGTTGATGGTGGTTGCAAATGCTAATCGAATTGGGAATTGCAATCTTTTAAATTGAAAAAGCAGATCTGTTGGAATCATGGGAATGCGAGGAATAAGAACAGCCTCACCCTCGTAAGGCCCTGTCAAGATTGTGGCCTCTATTAGGTTTTCCATTGTTTTTTTTTACGGCAAGTCGCGTGCCATTGCAAAGCTTTGGTGGGTTGATATTTCTTAAAAGTATTATTGGTACGCCTATTTTTAGTTGTAGCACGTTTGGTGGAAACCCTGAAGGATCTATGGAATTTAAAAATTCAGATGGATAATTAACCGCTTCATTTGGTTCCAAAATACAAATTAACTGCGTAAAACTTGCGAATATACAACATTCTTCGCTGTCCAATTGTCGCTGCATATAAATAGATTGTCAGGTTTACCGACCCTCGAACATGCAACGTACAATTGTCCATGGGAAAAACAATCAGTATTAAGATCTATACCACATTTTTCTAATGATTGACCTTGAGCTTTGTTAATGGTGATTGCAAATGCTAATCGAATTGGGAATTGCAATCTTTTAAATTGAAAAGGCAGATCCGTTGGAATCATGGGAACGCGAGGAATAAGAACAGCCTCACCCTCAAAAGGCCCTGTCAAGATTGTGGCCTCTATTAGGTTTTCCATTGTTTTTTTTACGGCAAGTCGAGTGCCATTGCAAAGCTTTGGTGGGTTTATATTTCTTAAAAGAATTATTGGTACGCCTATTTTTAGTTGTAGCACGTGTGGTGGAAACCCTGAAAGATCTATGGAATTTAAAAATTCAGATGGATAATTAACCGCTTCATTTGGTTCCAAAACTGTGTCGACTGACTTGTAAAGGACTGCCTGGTCTCGAATCTTGGTCAAAACAATATTGTTGATTTCGTGGACGTCTATATTTTTGGGTGCGAGAATCGGTCTTTCACTTAGCCATTTATTATTTTTATAATTTTTTAGAATATTCGGAAATACTTTTTCAATCAATTCATTTTTGGACGTCACTAAATTACAGAAATCAGCAGGTAGTTGTATACGTCCTGAAATTGAGTCTACTGGGAGCTTTCCGTTTCCCATTGCCATCCATTGATCTGAAAATGTTTGACCAGAGTCATCGTTTTGCAATCGGACACGCATATTTGTAGTTAATTTTAATGTTTTTACGTGTGCCCATAAATTAGAATTTTTCAGGCAAGCATTCATTTCGTCTGCAGGAGTTGATCTAGGTATTATAGGTAATGTTTGCCTGAAATCTCCCGCAAGCAATATTAATGTGCTGCCAAAGGGTTTCGACTTCCCTCGCAAATCTTTCAAGCATTGATCCAGAGCCTCGAGCGATTTTTTGTGTGCCATTGTGCACTCATCCCAAATAATAAGTTTGCATTGCTGCAATACTTTACCCATCCCAGATGATTTGGAAATATTGCACGTGGGAGTTTCTGTAGAATGCAAGTTCAGAGGCAATTTCAAAGCGGAATGAGCAGTTCTTCCACCAGGCAGCAATGTTGCGGCTATTCCGGACGACGCAATTGCCAACGCTATATCAGTTTTTGATCGAATTGATGCCAGAATCAGTTTTATCACAAACGTTTTACCAGTACCTCCTGGCGCATCCAAAAAGAAAATTTCTCCAACGTTGTTATCGACACAATGCATTATCGTATCATAAATGTCTTTTTGTTCCGACGTTAACTTGGAAATGTTATTTTGTACATACGACAATAGATCACTCGTACTGTAACTTTGTTCACGATCCAATTCTACACATGTCGAAACAGCAGCGATACGGTTAGGTGAAGGCATTCCCAAATCCTGAAGAGGTTTGTTTGCCAAACGTACGCACAAATCTTCTATAACAACTAAAGTGTAGTTATAAATTTCTGATGTAAAATCAAAAGTCATATCTGACGTCTCTAACTGTTTTCGATGGAGTATATCTTCGGACATTTTGACTTATATTTTTCCCATAACTCTGTAGGAGCTGATGGAGAGCAAGTTGTTAAAATGATGCCAAACAATGCACGAATTTAACTTGGGGTTGACGTTTCGCACGCGTCATTGATGCAGTTATCCCAGTGTTGGTCATTCTCCAATAAATTCAGAGCTTGGCATGCACTACGGTAAGTGTCATGTATAGTACCATTTACAGTCCTCAAATACTCAAAGGATGTCGGACCGGGTACATTCACCAAAAGCAGGCGTAGAAAGAAGCATTCATGTTGATTGGGGTGAACGGTGTAGAGTCTTCCTATCGTGGTATCTTTGAAGATGGTAGGTTGGCCGTCGACTGACTTACCCTGTTTTCGACGTTCAAATACTTTATTTTTAGTATTCCACGTGTAATACGAAGGCACTTCAGTATACAGCAGTTTTTTTGCAAAAGAATCATTTTTGCAAAGCGAAAAAAAAGCTGTGAATGTTGTATCCGGTGGATTCAGGACTCTTTGTTGCACGTTGGTTTCCGTGAAATAAACACGTTGACCATTCTGTAAATGTACCGCTAAGTGAACAACAGCTGGACTACGTTCATGTATCGGAAATGAAAGAATTCGCCAAACAGCTTCATTACTGCTTATGTATCTTCCAGCCTGATATTGTACGATTTCGTCGAAATCTTTGATTTCGGGCTGCAAGCCAAAAACTGCCATGTCACTGCCTTTTTGACGTATTTACATATGTATTTGATTGCCTTTACGGAGTTACAGTATTCAACGTTTATGTGTGCATTAAATGTTTTTGATAATAATGGGGAATATGGAACAACCCACTGGTTATCTACTTCGATGGTGGTACCGTTACGCTTCTTTATTATTGCTGTTTTACCGCCATCTTCAGTAGATCTTCTTCTATATTATGGGTAACCATCATTGCCAGTAATTGTGTTTGATACTAAAAGTCGAGGATATTGCTTTGTGCACCTTCCTTTGGCCATGCATGGTGAATTTTCGTTCAGTGCACCGCAAGGTCCATGTATCATATTTTTACAATAATATCATGTAACCCCTTATCGACATTTTTATCAGGTATTTCAGCGGAAATCACATCATCAATTTCGTTCGAAGTAATTTTTTTATGTTGCCAGATTAGTATATGTGCGTGTGGCAAACCTCGTTTTTGCCATTCCACTGAGTACATCCAGCATCGCACTGACCCAAACACTTCAAGTTTTACTATGTAGTTTATCAGTGATTTCAACTTTTGCCGGAAGACACGGGCCGTAATGTCATGCCTATGAACCGCCGATTGTCCTTGAAGTAAAAGCTGCAGTATCTCGTCCCAAGATTGATTACATGTAAATGTAATAAATAAATCTGGACGACCATAGAGACGAACATACGCAATAGCATCTTGAGCATATTCATGCATATGACGGAGACTGCCAGCATATGACGAAGGTAAAATTGTTAATCTTCCAACGTTTGTGGTATTACCGTCATTTATAACTGCATCTCGCAAATGAATGTATTGTTCAGAGCGGAGCTTGGTCTGATTCAGGCGGATATATAGCAAACGTTCTGATTCAATTTTAGCATACATATCAACGACGAATTGGTGAAACAATTCACGGCATTTTAAAATATAATTTTCTTCATCCTGCCGAATCATTAGTCTATAGGAATAATTATGCATTGCACTGCATTTCTTATTCATTTCTTTGTTAGTGGCTGGATTCATCAATTTAATATTAAAGTGATAGCCGTCGGCTCCATCCCAAAAAATGATAGGATATTGTAGGGCATCGTAGCATCGATGAGTTTCAGCAATTCTTAACAACTGAGCGTTTCGCTTATGAAGAATAATATCTCGAGGTAAAAACTGATCACCGACCATAACGATTGCCACTTCGTCGATAGTTGGAGCATTGTATCTACGCACATGTTGGCCAGGAGGCGTTTTGTCAGCGGAAATAACAATTTTATGCGTATCAGAAGGCATCAAATCGATGGCTGTTTTGAACAGACGCACTAAATTATTATTTTCGTGGAAAAGATGTTGCAATTGGGAAACGATTGTCCTTTCAACGTTGGGAGAAATTTCGCAACGTGCATTCAATTCAGAACTTCTATCACTGATGAAGTACAATTGTAAAAATTTATGATTCTCGCCTGAGAATGGTAGAAGGGACCCTGCTCTATGATAAATTTGCCCTTTTACTTTGAAAGTAGACATAAATTGATCAGCAGAATCACAAGAACAGCAAGAAAACAGGCTTGCGACTGATAAAGAAAGTAAGAACAGAAAGCGTGCCGAGGATTCACAATATATATGTATATATATATATATATATATATATATATATATATATATATATATATATATATATATATATATATATATATATATATATATATATATATATATATATATATATATATATACTATATATATAATATATATAAAATATAATATAATATATAAAAATAAGTTGTATGTGTGTTATGTCTGTCTGTCTTTCTGTCCGCATATGACGTCTGAATTATTTCATCATATACCAATTCAAAAACGAATGTATTCAAGCCCGAAGTAGCTGAGTTGGTAACGCGTTATGTTCCAGGCTCTAGGTCCGAGAGGTTGCTGGTTCGAACCTTGGCTAGGTAAAAACTACAAAAAAAACTAAAAAGAATATATAAATGACGACGGCGACACAGGGAATGTTCGATTAGCAATCACCATCAACAAAGCTCAAGGGCAATCATTAGAATCATGAGGTATAGATCTGAATACGGATCGTTTTTCCCATGGACAATTATATGTTGCATGTTCAAGAGTCGGTAAACCTGACAATCTATTTATATGCACAGACAATGGGACAGCGAAGAATGTTGTATATTCGCAAGTTTTACGTAGTTAAAAGCATATATATATATATATATATATATATATATATATATATATATATATATATATATATATATATTTATATATATATATATATATATATATATATATATATATATATATATATATATATATATATATATATATATATATATATATATATATATATTACTGGATCAAATCAATATATATATATATTACTGGATCAAATCAAGGAGTGATAAAGGTTTTACATTTTGCACTTTGATAAGTTTATAAGGGTGTAAATGGCAGTCCAAACACGAGAGGCCGAGAAAATGCAAAGTGCCCAGTTCTTGCAAGAAATTAATTTTAAACTGGATTTATTACCGGTGCTTTCGCAGAAAGTTAATACGATTCCTGAACTTTCGGATAGCATTGATGCCATACAAGTACAGTTAAGTAACATTATTACGCAGTTATCTAACAATGCTAAGACAAATGATGAAATTAAAAAAGAGCTGGAAAATGTGAAATCTAACCTAGCAGTCTCTTATGAACGAGCCAACAAGCTCGAAGCAGAGCAGAAAAGAACGAATTTAATCTTCTATAATTACACCCCTCAACAACTCGGCGATTATACTCTGAAGCAAGAAATAACGGGGTTATTAAATCGTACTATGCCGTCTCTCGGGATAAATCGAAGTGATATACGTGACATTTTTAGATTGAAATCAGGGCCGATAGTAGTAAAGCTAAACTCGGTTGAAATCAGAGACTATATTTTAAGAAACAGCTCCGTATTAAGAAGGTTTGGTTTATCGGTGGCTCCGGATTACACAGCTATACAAAGGGAGGCCCGTAAACATTTAAAGGAAATGTTAACTACTGCGCAAAATGATGGCCGTGATGCAAAATTACGAGGTGACAAACTATTCATCGAAGGCCGAATATTCAGGTATGATGGAAATTCAATAGTCGAGATTAAGCGTAATTTGAAGCCAGTACAAAAATCTGGTCCACCCTTTAGTGCTAGGCTCCCAAATGATCCCAATAATATTCCGATGAGGCTAGTTAGTGATGCCAGTGATAGTGATACTGAGACATTAGTACCATCGACCACCACTCCTCAGGCAGTATCGACAGCTAAAAGACCTTCTAGTGCTATTGTCAGCCCAAATGACTTGTTTCGACCAGGTACTCGTAATGTAGCACCCAAAGGAAGCCATTCGCCAAGAAAGAAGTTTAATGATAGACATCGTGGTGGTTTTTCACGTGATTTTTATTACAATAAACACCGAAGTGAGTTAGCGGATATAAATAACCGCACTCGTGAGTATTATCATGTTGCCTTTCCCCCGACTAAGACTAGTAACGAGCAATCTCAACCAAAGGCTAGTGATGTTAACGTGCTAACAGAAGGCGTAGAAACATAGGATATAGAGGGCCATATACTGAGTCTAGTGTCATGGAACATACAAGGATTACGTGATAAGTTGACCTATTTATATGACGATTTATTTTCGTTTGATGTGATTTCTCTGATTGAAACATGGAACGATTGTTCTCCTATATCACCTCTCCCCGGGTATTTCGTTGAACAGACCGTGCGTAATGTAGCAAGAAATAATAGACATTATGGTGGCATTTTGGTTTTGGTTAAAGCATCTGCTATTGACGGCTATGAGAGAATTAGTAGTAGATCTGAAAACTTGCTTTGGCTGTCTATTTATTTGAAATGTGGGAAGCAATTAATTTTGGGTGTAGTGTATATACCTCCACAGAATAGTTCGTATAATCGAGAAAATACTTGGGAAATTTTAGGGGAAGAATTTTCGTTAATACAAGAAAGTTATAAAGATCTGGATTGTGTGTTAATGGGGGATTTCAATGCTTATACCGGCCTGGAGGCTGAGATCCCAGATGTGTTGATCCCAGATTTAGGTGATTTTGTCCCAATTTGTTGTAGAATACCACGAAGCAACAAGGATGAAAAAAGAAAAATAAATGTATGGGGAAGAAAGCTCCTGGCGTTTTGTGGGGAACATGGTCTGATGATTGCGAATGGTAGGTTTGGGAAGGATAAGGGTAGGGGCGAGTTCACTTGCCTTTCGGGTCCAACTCCAAGTGTTGTAGATTATGTGCTAATTAATACGCAATTTGTACCTGAATCAATAAATATGGGAGTATTAGATTTAGTTGGATCTGATCATAGAGCTATTATGCTTGAGGTGAAGATTGGGCAGTTTGCGAAACACGGTTCACGACTAAGAAATTTCTATAATGCGGATTATAGAAAAATAGGTTTAGGAAAACGAATTAGAAATGATTTAACAGATAAAGATATTGAGGCATTTAGAAGGGAGCTCTTGGACTCGCATGTAAAAAATAATTTGAAAGCGTTAGAAGATAATGAAAAAGATGCACATAGTGTAATTATGCTGTTAAATGAAATAATGGGCAGTTGTGCAGAATCATGTGGCCTAACTAAAAAATTAAAAAAGAATGAGGGATATTTTGACTTGGATTGCAAGTTAATGAAAGAAGAAGCAAAATATTTATTAAATCGTTTGAATGAATTTGATAGCGCGGAAGATCAAAGTCTAAAATTGGCTAATTATAAAGATAAAAGAAGAGAATATAAAAGTTTAATAAAAAGAAAAAAAAAAGAGTACGAGCATAAGAAGAAACTGGATATCGCTGATGATTTTAGAAATAAAGATTTTAAAAAGTTTTGGGGCTATATAAAGAATGATTGTGGAAGGAGAAATGTTAATACCCAGGCTGTTCCGGAAGCTGATTCATGGCCTGATTACCTAAATAATTTAGAAGGTGTTTGTGCAGATCTTCAGGAGGTAGCGCATACCCCAGAGATGGTTATTTATCCCATGAGAGAACATGATTACGATTTAGTGGGTGATGTGAATGGCCAAGAGATTAAGTCAATATTTAAGAATTTAAAAGGTGGTACTGCTGCGGGTGTTGATGGTATACCAATATTGTTATTTAAGAATTTTCTTTCCATTTTGATACCGATAATTGTTCTTCTTTGTAATAAGGTGTTAAGGTCAGGGCAATGGCCAAGCGCTTGGAAGACATCATTGTTTATACCACTTTTTAAGAGAGGAAACCCGAAGGCTCATGAAAATTATCGTTTAATAGCACTTGTCCCTGCTTTAAGTAAGGTTTTGGAGAAAATATTAGATACCAGGCTTTCCAATTGGTTAAATACAAATAATTTAATACATGAAGAACAAGGAGGTTTCAGGACAGGGTATGGGACGACAGATAGTGTGTTTATTTTAAAGGCATTAATAGATAAATATGGAAAGGGTAAAACTTGTCTTTATGTGGGATTTCTGGATCTCCATAAGGCTTTTGATAGTGTCGACAGAGAGTTATTGAAGGATGCCATGCTAAATATTGGCCTTCCCCATTCATTTGTTAGATTGATAGTGAGCATGTATACTTGTGTGAGTGGAATCATTCAAGTTGGTAATAGGTTTTCGAAGCTTTTTGATATTAAGCGGGGAGTAAAACAGGGCAGCACCCTTTCACCTAAGTTGTTTAATATTTTTATTAATGATGTTGTTAATTTTCTAGAGAATAGATGGGCTCCGAAAGTTAGCCTAGGGACTCAAAAACTATCTCTCTTATTATTTGCAGATGATATTGCTTTGGTGGCTAATAAACCGCAAGATCTACAGACTCTTTTGAATCTCATAGATGAATATTTGCATATAAAAAAGTTAAGGCTGAATACTGAAAAGAGCGAAGTTGTTATTTTTAAAAAAAGGAAGGTTGGGGACGATGAAAAATATACGTTTAAATTTAATAATAAGGAACTATTTATAAGTAAAAGAATAAAATATTTAGGCTTTATCTTATCGGAAAATGGAAGCCTAAGGAGTCATGTTGATGAAATAATTAAGAGAGGTAGGGTGGCCATGTCAGCTATATTTAGAAACCCGACGATAATGGGGATCAAAAACCTAAAAATGCATAAAAGAATATTTAACACAAAAATTTTACCCGTAATAGAATATGGAGCAGAGATATGGGGTGGAGAAACGGTGCAGCAACTGGAGTCCCTTCAGCTCCAGTATTATAAAAGAGTGTTTGGTTTACATCAGACAACTCATTCACAGATTCTGAAAGGTGATATGGGCCTGTTTTCTTTAAAGCTACGTAGGTATATTTTAATGCTTAGACTCTGGTTGAAGTTAACTAAGAGTAATGAAGATAGACTAGTAAGAGTGGCATATGAAGAGATGTTGAAATGTGGTTTAAAAACCTCGTGGCCATCCCAAATTAAATCATTACTAGAAAAAGTAGGAATGCCTTATTTATGGAATAATGGTCTTTGCTCTCGCGATGTACCAGCAAATTTAGAAAGCCAGGTACGATTTATATTAGAGAGTCAGGAAATTCAGCATTGGCAAGGGCTGGTTCTTGATTCTACAACCCTACAACATTATAATCAGGCAAAACCTAGTTTTGGGGAGGAAGTTTATTTTAAACTTAATTTACCGGCTATGATTCTACGTCGTTGGATTCAGCTTAGGGCAAATTGTCTTCCAATCCAGAACAGGCAAAAAACGTTCGACAAAAATAAAATGATAGTTGGTCCTGATAGGCGGTATCTTTGTCCTCTTTGTAAAGATGATGATGAAGACTTGGATCATTTTCTCCGGAAATGCCCGGTGCTCTTGGATTTACGGGAAATTTATTTGCATGGGATTAATTTGATGCTTCCGGGTATTCTACAAAATAGTAACCCAACCACAATATTTCGAGTGGGAGTATATATAGAAAAATCTTTAATAAGAAGAAAAAGTTTTATATGATTAATTTCTTTTGTAGTTAGATTTGGTACTTTTTGCGTTTAATTCTGTTTTTTGTGCGTGTTCGTACTGTTGTTAATTTCCTTGCTTGTTTGTTATTTATTTATATGTTGTGTGTATATGGCCCACGGGTTTTTGAAATACACTTATCTATCTATATATATATATATATATATATATATATATATATATATATATATATATATATATATATATATATATTATATATATATTTATTTATATATATATATATTCACAGGTGGGACACAGGGACACAACTACAATGGCGCGTAACTAATGTGGCACGTAACGACTTACGCGCGCGGGGGGGCTTGGGGGGGGCGGAGTGCTCCCACCAACTAGGTGTTGGTGTGGCGCTAGTAAAAGTACTAGTAGAACAGCTAGTAAAAGATAAAAATCTATAAATGACGTCATGTTCGCAACGCGAAACCAGGCTTGTGGCTAATAGAGATAGTAAAAAAAGAAGGCGTGTCGCTGCATTACAAAAGCTATGCGTGTATAATTATCCTACAATGTCACCAAAAAGGGAACACAAGAGCAACGAAATACCAGGCTTGCGGCTCAAAGAGAAAGGGCCAGATTAGGAATGTCCAATTTACGTCATCAATTCGATCCAAAAATGACATAGCGTTGCCGGGACTCAGAACACAAGGGACAATGAGAATCCATATATAGAAGCCTGCCGCGTGCCATGGTGGGGCCCAGCGGCGAAGCCTCCGGGACCCAGCACTGTCTGTGGTTAGAACACAAGGGACAATGAGAATCCATATATAGGAGCCTGTCGCGTGTCATACTGGGGTCCGGCTTGGAAGCTGCCGGTTCCCAGCTAGTTAATAAATAAAAGAGGATACCCATTTCCAAAAAGTATGTCCCTAATAAAGTATGTTCAGGACATAAAGTATGTCTTGATCTAGTTCTGTTGTGATATAGGAATTAGAACAAATATTTAGGGCACGATGGACGAGAGAGATTACCACAGCTCTTCTAACTTATGGGGTTTTCTGTACATAGTAAAATTGAGTTTATCTAAGCTACGAATAATTAGCACATCAAGGAATGAGATTTTATTTGCAATTTCAATTTCTAAGGTAAACTGTAAGTTTCAATCACATGTGTCAAGGTGATCTAAAAAACCCCTAAGTTCATTTTCCCTATAATTCCAAGGTGAAATTACGTCATCCATGTATCGTTACAAAACGGATCGTTAATTAAAAACGATCCTACAAAACATTATAAAAAAACTAATAGATATTAACACAGAACCTGTCACAAATGAACCTACGAGATAAGCATCCAAAAAAGCAAGATTAGCATTAAAAATATGTTTTAAAATCATTCTCTTTCATTTCACTGAATTGCCTCGTTTCATCACAATCTATTTATCAGTCCTTCGCTGAGGTAAGGATGCTAGGATAGTTTCGAAATGTTTTTCATTTTAGTTATATTGACTGTATCCTGTTGTAAGTTTTTTTTTTCTTTATATTTATGTCTTGCTGAGGACGGCCCTTGGACATAGGGTCGAAATATTCATTCTAATTTGTTTCCCACTGTCTTGCAAAAAGAATTCCCTAATGTTCTTCTTGTTTTTGGGGTTTTTGAATTGACTTCTCCTCAGTAATTTCATCTTACGTATAATTGAATTAAAGATTGTTTTTTATTTTTTAGGCTATGATAAATTGGAAGGCCATAGCTCTTGAATTCATGGACCCAAATATACTCTCAGAGCTCATACAAGAGTATTCAGTGACTTCCTTTTATATGATCACGGGGGAAAAAGAAGAACCTGTGACCTCTTACGGTAAATTGGTATCTAATGCCATTTGGCGTAAGAATTTAAACTCATATGAACCAAGACAAACATCTTTTCTTGGAGATGAAGATATTGGCAAACATATTAACATTACAGAGATTAGTATTATCGTTAATTCAGGTGATATACTACTTACCCACTGTCATGATAAAGAGAGCTTAACTATGAACACACTTACAGGTAAAATTCTGAAGAAAACAAATCAAAAGAACATCACACATATTGAATTAGTCAATTTATACTCTCGGCAAGTTGACATTTGTGGTGGTATTTATTCAAAACATGATCATTTTTTCCTTTTGGTACGTAATGGCTTAATTAAGTTTATGAGAATGAAAGATTTCGCAACTATTGGACTTATTGAGTTATATCATGGACTACAGCTAAAAAATATTTGTTATGACAAACCATTTCTTTATGTTTATGATGGCCACTATGGTGTTACCGGTTTTTCTGTGCCAAGCTTACAGAGATGTAAAAGAGAATCAGTGGATGGCCTAGATTCATTTAAAGTAACTAATGGGACTCTCTGCTATATTGAAGATTCTGGAAAGTATTATAGTGCAGAGAAACAAGTCAAGTTCAGTTATACTCTTCAGCCTTTTAGTATAAATATGGTGCATTATATTACAGCTGTTTGTGAAAAATCCCCCTTAAATTTGGAAGAGGAGCATTTCAACTCGAAGATCTTTAGAACAGATTGCGTGTGTCTCTCAGGTAACAGGAGTTTGGAGAATAGAAAAATAAAACGCAGAAAGTCTTCTTCTGAGGATTGTTCATGTTGAGTGGGAGCAGCTGGGCTGATTGTGTGTTTAGTTGCAATTGTTTTTGCGTAAAAACCAGCCTCGAAAATTTGGTATCTGAGTCGCTACCTGCAAAATTCGCTCTTTTGGGGCAAAAAATATTGTGTGAGAAAAACTTCTGTTTGGGAAAAAAAATATAGGAAAACGTTAAATCACTTTTTTTAAAGAATATTGGATCTCTTCCCAATGCTGGTAAAGCTTTTCAGAGATATTGCAAGGGTTTATTTTCTCGAGGGCATGATGGTGCTATGTGGTAGTTTTAACCATGGAAAATTATTTGACTTTATTTTGGCTCAATTTTGGTTCAATATTGCTAATTAACTTTTTTTGAAAAACTTATTTTGTAGAAAAAGTTTTTGAAGTTAATGTCTGTTTCTTTTTTATCGATATAGTCTTTTTCATTGAACAAGCAAGGAATATTTTAATTTTTATCTGTTTTTTTCTATAAGAAAATTCTTTCATATATGCTGATTTTAAATATATATGTTTCATCAAGTTTAGTCTTACCCATCAAAAGTTACGAGCCTGAGAAAATTTACCTTATTTAAGAAAATAGGGAGAAACACCCCCTAAAAGTCGTAGAATCATAACGAAAATGACATAATCAGATTCAGCGTATTAGAGAACCCTACTGTAGAAGTTTCAAGCTCCTATCTACAAAAATGTGGAATTTTGAATTTTTTGCAAGAAGACAAATCACGGGTGCGTGTTTTTTTTTTTTTTTTTTTTTTTCCCAGGGGTCATCATATCGACCAAGTGGTCCTAGAATGTCGCAAGAAGGCTCATTCTAACAGAAATGAAAAGTTCTAGTGCCCTTTTTAAGTGACCAAAAAAATTGGAGGGCATCTAGGCCCCCTCCCACGCTCTTTTTTTCCCGAAGTTAACGAATAAAAATTTTGAGATAGACATTTTGTTCAGCATAGTCGAAAACCATAATAACTATGTCTTTGGGGATGACTTACTCCCCCACAATCCCTGGGGGAGGGGCTCAAAGTTACAAACTTTGACCAGTGTTTACATATATTAATGGTTATTGGGAAGTGTACAGACGTTTTCAGGGGGATTTTGTTTGGGGGTGGGGCTGAGGGGAGGGGGCTATGTTGGAGGAATCTGTCATGGGGGAAGAAAAATTCAATGAAAAGGGCGCAGGATTTTCTAGCATTACTATAAGAAAACAATGAAAAATAAACATGAAAACGTGTTTTCAAATGAAAGGAAGGAGTAGCATTGAAACTTAAAACGAACAGAGATTATTACGCATCTGAGGGGTTCTAAAAACACTTTAGCATAAACAGCGAGGTATTTAGGAGGAGATAAATACCTCGCTCTTTATGCTAAAGTATTTTTAGTAATTTCAACTATTTATTCTACGGCCGTTCTGATTCAGGGGTCATTCTTAAAGAATTGGGACAAAACTTACGATTTAGTGTAAAGAGCGAGGTATTAACGAGGGTACAAACCCCCTCGTATACATAATAAAAATATAAGATTATGAAAGTTTGTTACGTAAGTTAATTTTTAAGTTACGTATATTTTTTACTAATAAAAAGGTTCGTTAAAAATTAAAAATTCTAGTTGCCTTTTTAAGTAACCGAAAAATTGGAGGGCAACTAGGCCTCCTTCTCCACCCCTTATTTCTCAAAATCGTCTGATCAAAACTAAGAGAAAGCCATTTAGCCAAAAAAAAGAATTAATATACAAATTTCATTTTAATAATTTGTGCGGAGAGCCAAAACCAAACATACATTAATTCAAAAACGTTCAGAAATTAGATAAAAAAAAACTAATTTTTTTAGCTGAAAGTAAGGAGCGACATATAAAACATAAAACGAACAGAAATTACTCCGTATATGAGATGGGTTGTCCCCTCCGCAATCCCTCGCTCTTTACGCTAAAGTTTGACTCTTTGCCACAATTCTACTTTTTAAAACAATTAAAAGCTTTAGCGTAAAGAGTGAGGGATTGCGGAGAGGATAACCCATTTCATATACGGAGTAATTTCTGTTCGTTTTAAGTTTTAATGTCGCTCCTTACTTTCAGTAAAAAAAAACTATTTTTTTTTATTTAATGAAAATCAAGACACGTATACTTTTTATTTTGTATATATACCCCTCTAAAGTTTTCCCGAAAATTAAAACTTGATACTATTCCCAATACATTCCATCTGTGCTATTTTGACAACCTGGATGTACTTACCCCCTTTTGATTTTGCTCAGCTTTAAGGGCAGAAGTAGTAATATTACATATCAAAATAAAGATTGATTAAAACTGAAGTTTCACTCACACTGTAAATTTATTCCTGAAAGTTTCATTCGGAAATTTGGTGCAAGATTTCTCTTTTAAATAAGGTTCAATCTTATCAGAGAAACTGTTTTTTTATATTAGTTTTAAGTTTAATTATATCTTAGCTCCATCTTACAGCTTTAGCATTTTGGGGTTTTTCTTTCAAATCGGCACTGTGGACAAAATTTTGTTGAGAAATAAGGAAAAAAAAAATACGAGATAAAAAGGGTCTAAACCCAGAAAATTGACTAACCAAATATTTAACTTGTCTTGAATTTTGTTTCAATCTTATTAGAAAAACTGTTGTTTACATTCGCTTTAAGTTTAATTGCAACTCAGCCCCTTCCTTTCTAATGTCTGGGTGTATTCTTGGACATTGAGTTTCCGGACTTTAGGTTTTTTCTTCCCATTGGCACGGTGGACCAAAATTTTGTTGAAAAATAAGGAAAAAAATAGGAATTAAAATGGGTATCAACTACCAAAATTATCCAACCAAATATTTACCTTGTTTTCAATTTTGTTTCATACTTATTAAAAAAAACTGTTATTTACATTATCTTTAAGTTTAATTGCATCTCAACTCCTTTCTTCCTAGTGTCTGTGTATGTCCCTGGATTAAGCATTGAGTTCCTGGATCAGAGAAACGGTTTTTTTTTTATATTCGCTGCAAGCTGAATTGCAACTCAGCTCCTTCCTTTCTAATGTCTGGGTATTTTCCTGGACTAAGCATTTAGCCCGGATTTTGGGGTTATTCTTCCAACTTGGCACTGATGGATCAACTTCTATTGAGAAATAAGTAAAATAAAAAGCTAAAAAGGGTATAAACCAATAAAATCAAAAAACCAAATATTTTGCCTAAGGTAATTTCTAGTCATTCAGGATTATTTCTTCTGATAAACTGTTTTCATAAAGCTCGTTGAATCACTCGTTGACAGGGCACTGGAGTCCCTCATACAGAATGAATTTTGTCATTTTGATTTTAATAGTACTTGATATTTTTGAAGTGAGTAAATAAAACTTGTTGTTCTTTTTTAGTCTGTTTGACTAATCTTCTTGGATTATACATGAGTGAAAGACTCATTGCCCAAGGTTTAACCAACAATCTATTATAATCGCGTTGAACACTTTTAGGCATAACATTTCCTGCCGTGATAATTGTGTACTAGTCTTCAACCCCTAATGACCTAGGCTATATACCGTATAAAAGTTTTACTAATGATTTTTCTTTTGATTGGGCGTTATAAACGAACGGTCAGTGAGAAATTTGTGCCAAAAAAGAAGAAATATAAATTACAAAAAAAAATAAATGAACGAATGGTCAATGAGAAATTTGTGCGAAAAAAAAAGAAATACAAAAATAAACAAATAAACGAAGGGTCAGTGGGAAATTTGTGCCAAAAAAACATAGCTCATGCTCATGAACAAAAATGAAGTCCAATAATCCTTGAGTTTGCCTTCTTCAGGTAATCAGAATGAGCTTATATGCTGCTGCCAATGCATTTGACTTAACAAAAATATAGTGTTGTCTAATTCAGTTTCACAAATCATATTTTCCTTTAAAATGAAAGTTAATACCATTCCCAAGACATTGTGTCTATACTATTTTGACAACCTAGATGCGTCTACACTCATTTGATTAAGTTCAATTGTGAGAGTAGAAGTAGTAAAAGTAGTAGCTCTGAGAGTTTCAACTTAATGCCCTCGGCCTTTCTTGAGACATAGCTGAGACACCTCATTGACAACCAGCATACTTATAGTGCCTTTTAATTTATTTTTAAAGCAATATAAACATTATGTAGAAGTTTGTACTTTATACGCTGTTCTAGGGTATACCCTTGCAGAAGTAATAGTAGGAGCAATAGGAGTGGTATGAATGATAGTAGTCGTAGTATTAGCAGTAAACATTAATGGTATTCACATTATGCCTTTTTGATCTTGTACAATATCCCTTCCTCATGCCCTGGTAATTTCAACTTAATGCTTGAAGCCATTTCTGAGAAATATCTGTTACATCCTATTGATGACCTGCATGCACATAATGTGTTTGATTTAACCAACAGTCCCTGAAAGTTCGAAGTTAATACCATTGGCCTAAATAACATTAGCACTAACAGCGGTAATAGTAGTACTACTGGTAGTAGTATGCATATGGTGCACTTTTATTAGCTCAATATATCCCTCAGCATGCTCTGAAAGTTTCAACCTACTACTCTAAGCCGTTCTCGGTATACTGCTGATGTGGCTATTTGACAGCCTGCATACATACAGCGTGTTTTAATTCAATTTAGTATACCCCCTAACATTTTCTGAAAATGTCAACTTAATACCATTTGTCTTAATAGTAGTAGAAGTAGCATATATATAGTGCCTTTGATTGGTGCTAATCAGGTTTTACATGTTTATTTGAATTGTGGCAGTTCTGTAGTTTGTCAGAGTTTAAAAAAATCTGAAAGCTTCTGTTTTTTACCACAACATGGAGTTACATATAATTGTAGCAACTTTTGTAGTTTTTTAGATTTGAATAAATCACTGGCTAATAATAAAAGTAGATTAAAGAATCATTTAATTAATAGCAATTAATTTGAATTCTTGGGTGGAAGTCCTCATTTTCTTTTATTTATATTTTTATTTGGTTATTTTGAATTTATTGGGAGTTTGGTTTTTTGTTACCACACGCAGATTTGAAGTGCCATCTTTTTATTCCGACATCTTGAGATAGCGTTATTTATTTATTGTTGATTGTATAGCTCACACATTAGTTATCCTCACTTATTTATATTTTTGTAAAAACTGGCTCGACAATACCTAAAAGTTTTAGTGTAATATCCTTAGCTTCAGCAGTACTAGTAGCAGTCGTCGTTGTAGTAGTAGTAGCAGTGTTAATAATTGCAGTAGTATACACATTTTGAATTTTGCTTAGCTCAAAAACCCCCTTAACATGTCCTGAAAGTTTCAACCTAATACCCTAGACCATTCCCGTTATACTGTTGATACATACTTTTGACAACCTGCTTGTACAGAGTGCGTTTTTATGTAGTTCAACATTCCTCTAAATATTTCCTAAAAGTGTCAACTTTTTCTCGTAGCTTCTGTAGTAGTCGTAGTAGTAGTAGCAGCAGCAGTAGTAGTAGTAGGATTATCCGCAGATTATTTTTTGGTTAGTTCTACGTCCCTCGCAACACGCCCAGAAAATTTTAACTTACTGCTCTAAGCTAGTCCGGTGTATTTGTTCGTATATTATTTTGGCAACCTGAATGCACACGTTGTGTTTTGATTTACTTCAACATCCCCCTAAATGTTCCATGAAATTTTCACCTCAATAAGCGAAATAGAAGCAGTAATTGTAGTAGTTGTAATAGTAGCAATAGTGGTAACATACACATAGTACCTTTTGGATAGTTCAACATCCACCTCAACATGCACTGGTCAATTGACCATGTCACTCATCATTCCTTGAGGTTGTAACTTAATACCATTAATTTAATTCCTAAGTTTACCTTTTGACAACCTGTATGCACATAACATGTTTTGATTAAGTTTAATGCTCCCTACAAAATTTTATGAAGGCTTCGCCTGAATGTCTTTTTAACGCAAAAGATCAAACATCCTCCTTTCTCTAATAACAAACACTATATATGAATTAATGGGCAAATTACATAAATTACAACCCTTCCTCTGAGGTCTGTGAGGGGGGGGGTGGCATCCCCAGAGACATAGTTGCTGAACCTCTCGGCTATGCTGAACAAAATGGACATAAAACAAATTTGATTGGATGTTTTGACAATTAATGGGCTTGGAAGGGGGCTGTTTGCCCTCCAATCACTTTTTAATCTCAAAAAGGGTTCCAGAACTTTGAATTTACGTTCGAATGAGCTAATTTAAAAGTTTATGTGATAGCGCTGCGCTGCCTGTGATATTGCTCGTATACCATTTTCAAAGTCTACATGCATATAGTTTTATTCATTTAACTGAAACTCTCCCTAAATGTTTTGCATTAATAACTTTAGTTTCATTAGTTGCAGCAATTGTAGGATTATTATTATGCACATGGTGCCTTTTGGTTAGTTCAAGATCCGCCATAACATACCCTGGAAGTTTCAACTTAATAGTGTTTACCGTTGTTGAGATAATTTGTTAAATATTTCCAAAAGTTATCTCGAAATTCCACGAAATTGCCATAATACCCTTAGCTTTAACAGTAGTAGTATTACCAATAATAATAGCAGTAGTAGAAGCAGTAGGATTTAAATATTTCCTATTGTTTAGTTTAATATAACTAGCCCTCTGAGTTTCGACTCCACACACCAAGCTGTTCCTAAGATACTGCCGATACGCCCTTTTGACAATCTGAATGCAGATAGTGTGTCTTAATTTAGTTCAACTTCCCCCTCAAAACTTTTCATATCTTACCTTAGTAGTAGTTGTAATAGGAGTAATAGTTGGAGTAGTAGTAGTAGTAGTAGCAGCGGTAGTAGTATTAGTAGCGTGCGCACATTGCTTTTAGGTATATTGATCTTTCTTTAAGCATTCCCTGAAAATTCTAGCCTAATACACTAATTCATTCTTTGCATACGCCCTTGAAGATCTGCATTCACATAGTGGGTTTTGATTTAGTTCAAATTTTTCCAGAATATTCTGACAAATTTTTACCTCCATACCCTTAGCCTTGATAGTACTAGTATCATAGTAGTAGTGGTGGTAGTAGCAGCAGAAGTTATAACAGTAGTATCAGCTGTATTTATAGCAGTAGCAGTAAGTGCATGCTTTCTTTTGTCTAATTGAACATCCCCCTATGATGCCCCAGAACTTTCAGCTTGATACAGTGAGTTGTTCCAAATATATTACTCATACGCCCTTTTGAAAATCTGTATGCACATGGTATGTTTTGACTTAGTTCAACTTTCCCCTCGACATTTCATTAAATTTTCATTTCAATATCCTTAGCCTTGGTAATACTTGCTACCGTAGTAGTAGTTTGAGTAGTAGTAGTTGTAGTAGCTATAAAAGTGGTATAAGTAGTTTTAGTGGTAGTAGTTGTTTTTCTAGTTGTAGTAGTAGTAGTGTGCAAATATTGCGTATTTGGTCAATTGATCATCCCCTCTCCCTCCCATCATTTCCTGAAAGTTATTAATTGATATATTTGTCATTGGTCAGTTACGCCCTTTCGACAATCCGTATGCACATAACATGTTTTGATTTAGTTCAACACTACCGTCAATATTTTCTGGTTGGATCTACTGAATTTCCGGCATCTTTTTGAATACTAAAGATCAAACATGCCCATCTTTTTCAATAACAAATGCTATATGTAAACAATGGGCGAATTGCACAACTTACGGTCATTGTCCCGAGGACAGTAGGGGGAGTGACATGCCCAGAGACATAGTTACTGGACTTTTCAGCTATGGTGAACAAAATGGCTGTGTCAGGATTTTGATTGAATATGTTAGAGAATTGATGGGCCCGACAAGGGGCTGGCTGCCCTCCAATCACTTTTTACTCTTAAAAAGGGCACTGGAAGTCTTTTGGAAATTTCTACGACAGCTCCTTCTATACGAAGTCCCTCGGCAAAGAAGAAGAAGAGAAAGGTAATACAATATGCCCACATTGCTCATTACTTAGGTAGCGCTATTGCGCCGCCTATGATTGTGCAACTTTTGCGTATCCATAAATAGACGGGATTTCCATGCATTGGTTTTCAATTGTTAGGGACCCTATAGTCATAAATAATAGATTTCTGTTTGTTTTACATTTTAGCGCTACTCTTTACTTTCGTTTGAAATTGCCTACTTATTTTCAACTTTAACATGGCAAATAGGAAATTACGTTTTTTATGTTTGTTACGTTGTTACTTTGCTATGTATGTGTTTTATCTACTCTTTGAATTAGTGTTGTTAAAATTTCGTTTTCTCTTTGACTAATTGAATTATTTTGCAGTCCGAGGTGAGTACTACCTGACAATGGACGGAGAGAACTACAGATCACTAAATGTTATAAAATCAGAATATGGCACAATCAAAGACGTGTGTGTTAACGGTCCAACCGTTGCTATAGGACTACATACAGGTTAGTTCTTGTATTTTCTAAATACTCAATTTGACAGTAGATCATACAAAGTTAATTTTAAAAAAAATTTTGAATTATGGCAGTAATTTTAATAGTAGTTTGATAAGCTTTTGTCTATATTAGTATATTTGCTGACATAGTTCGCGTCCTCGTAAGAAACAAACAATTATTTTTACCAGGTTGAAGTTATGATGTCGTGTCGATAAATATGTGAAAGATGTAAAAACAAATGCAGTTTTATTGTGAAAAATTACATCTTTCTTTATTTTAATCTCTTATAACTCTTAAAAAAGGAACAAGAACTTACAACTCCCAACCGAATAATCCAACTTCTAAGATCTTATGAATCCCTCATCGACTAGAACTGCTGGATGAAAGCCAAAAATCAGTGAAGCATTAGACTGCCTTCAAGATCTACTTTAAATAGATTGCAAACAGGGATGATTTTGTGCAAATATCAGAGAAAGAGTTAAGTTTGTACAGGCTAGTCTGACGTTGTCCTTTTAAACTAAACAAACGTTTCCTGAAGCTGTCTACCTATGATCGCTTATGTTTAAGATATATTTTCTTAGGGATAGGGTTAAAGAAATATAAGATATTGAAGCAAAACAATAAATATCACCCTAAACACAGTTGCTCGTAAAATACTCGTAAAACACCCAAAGTACTCACATCATATCTAGAATTTATTCCTTTGATTATTTCTTTTTCATTTTTTTTCGAAAATTTTCGTTTCTTTTCATTTCTTTTCTTTCATTTCTTTTTCGAGAAGTTTCATTTCTTTTTCAAAAATTTTGTGATTTTTCAAGAGGGGGAAATATTATATTTTATATGTTCTTTGAGGAAGTTAAGAAACATTTGAATAGCGTTACAGTTTCTTGATTTGATACCTTGTAAACATTTATGCCCTCAGCCATGCAAAATCCGAAAAATAACAAAAATGGCTCTAACATTATTTTCTTTTAGTTTGGAAAGGCTTTAAATAGGATATATATTTTGTGTATAGTACAAGTATTTATTTTGTTTGTTAAATCCTTGTTTTGTTTTTGTTTGTTTTCTAAAAGATTTAAACAGGGGTAGGACGAAAAACGGGAAGAAGAAGAAAAAACATGTTTGTGACATATTAATGATTATAAATATAAGATTAAACAATACCATCTAGAAATAATAAAATAGGAAGGAGAAGAAGAACAAATGTCTAGTCCTCAAAGGTAGAAAAGTGAGGTTGGATGTTGCATAAACCCTCCTGCTCGAATTTCGTTTTATATTAAATTGTTTTGTTCTAATTCTGAGGAAGGCTGTTTACGTAGCACCACCATTCAGCATTACTAGAATTCACCTTCTGTACGGAGAATTGGTGGAGGAAGGAGCTTGAAAACAACTTTTTGGACAGCAATTTTTCACAAGATCTTCCTGAAAATTCTTCACTGATGTAATTCACCAATTTTTTAGGAATGGTCGCCCTTATTTCGATTTGTCTTAATTGTAAAATGCCATCTTCTAAACAAATTTCTGGAAATTTCGATAAGCACCCTGAAACCCCTCAGAAAGGTGTCGAGTCGAGACGGAAAGTGCACCATTGGGATTGCTGTTACAGAATACCCTATAGAGGATACTTACAGCCCCCACCTTGACCAACCTGAAAAATGTCTTTTGTTGTGTGGGTAGCACTGATGTTTTTCCTTCTTTTTTTTTCCCGCTAGTTGGATACTGGAATATTAAAGAGACTTTTTTAAGGGTTTTTTGAAAGAAAATTGCAATGTCTAGTGCCATATGTAATTAGCAAAAGATAATGTTGCAATAAAATGCAATTTTTGACAAAAAAAACTGCATTATAATATGCAAGATTATATAAAACACGTCCCATTGTTTCTCCGGGATATGATGTCGCATTTGAGTAACTCTTCTGTCTAATTCTCTAGCATTCGTTACTGGATCTAGCTAAGGAAAAAAGTGTGTGACTTTCAAAACCTGATTCAAGAATGATAATCTTCTCTGAAAAAGCAACCTCCACTGAATATTTTCTTGAAGTGGAATGGGAGAGAATTTAGAATATCAAAATTGACTAAGGCCATCATTTGCACGATTTCATTGTGAAGTGTTCAAATTAATCCTTTTTAGTGTGGATTCCTCCTATGGACGTCAGCAGGGATAGGGATAGGTGGGGGCTAGTGCGCCCCATGAAACATACATATTGATGGTTATATGTTCCATACATATTTTATTACTTATAGTATTCGTATACGATTTTATTTGTACTTGGAAAGTACAAATAAAATCGAATTGAATGTTTGATATATAATGCTATTAATTGTTGAAAGATCATCAGTTCAAGATTTTATTTCATTGTAATTTTATTCTCATTTTCAATGCTGTAATAACTGGAAAAGAAAATATTTGTAATATAATTCGTTTTCAGTGAAGCACCAATGACGTAGTAGGCCTTAGATTTTTACAGTTAGGGAAGGGGGCAGTACTCAAATTCTTGTTTGTAGTGAAGCTATATTTGTCTTGAACAGTCTTGGAAAGAACGAATAAAATTAAACTAAATATTTGATATACAATGATGTTAATTGCTGAAAGCTCATCAGCTCAAAATTTAATTTTACTGTAATTTTTATGTTTCTTTTCAGTGCTGTACTAAGTACAAAAGAAAATATTTGTTTTCAGTAAAGCGCCAATGATGCAGTAGGTTTTAGACTTTTATAGTGAAAGAAGGAGGCAAAACCCAAACTTTAATTTGTAGATATTTTTTTTTCGTTCCAAGCTGGATTTGCGTATTCAACTTAAGTTTCAGTCGTCTTAAGATTAATTTGCTCATTTATACTAGTAACTATTGTTTGTTTGTTTGCTATGATTGTTTATTTAATTTCTGTTCGTTTTGGGTTTCATTTATGCCTTTGTAGCAAAATATTTAAGTTCGTTTAAAGCTTGACTCGTTTTGACATTTAATTATTCATTTATATTAGTACCTGTTGTATGTATTTTTGCTATTAATTGCTGAAAGCTCACCAGCTCAATATTTTGTTTCATCTAGGCCAGATTTAAAGCTTTGACGCCTCTAGGCCCAACCGTTTTTGTCGCTCCATTTTTGAAATGTTTTTGGGGAAATCCCCAAAATTTCTTAAATAGTGAAAGCCGCAGGGCCTAGTGGGCATATTGGTAAATCCTGATCTGATTTCACTCCAATTTTAATTTTATGTTCAATCTTGTAGCAAGAAGAAAAGAAAATATTTATAATATGATGCCTTTTAGTAAAGTACCAAATACGCAGTAGGCTTTATTATTATTATTAATTTATTTCCCGTCAAAAACGGAAAAGACGGAGTATATAAAAGAAAAAGAAAGAAAAGCACAAACATTTAAATTCACTTCCACTGCAAATATTATAAAATAACACTAATCCAGGTTTGGTTGGCTCTTAAAACATTGGTACTGAATTTGGAGATTCTTCTCTCTATGGCCATGGGAGGGTTGCTGACCTTATATTTCCTAGAGATGTCGCCATTGCTATGCCACAAAGGGAGACACTGGAGAAACTTAGCATATCTATAAAATGCGCTGCAAATGGCTTTCTTTTCGGTAGCTGTGAATATTTTCCAGAAGGGAACCAGAGCAAGCAGATGGGGGGTAGTAAAAGCATTTTATAGCCGGGCAAGGAGAGGACGGTTGAAACGATACTTATTGGCAACAAGTAATCCGTAAGCCGCTCGTAGACGGGAATAGAGGTGGTTTGTCAGTGCTGAGCGTTTGTCCTTCAATGTAGAAGAAACAGGAAGGCTAAGATACATAAGGGACTCACAAAGCTTAATCAGAGTGTCGCCAATTTTAACGCAGAGGTTAATTGAAAGTTTATTTTTTGAACCATAGAAGAAAAGAAGTTCTGTTTTAGATTCGTTGAAGGAAAGTCCGATCTGCTTCTATGCCGCTGCAAGTGAGTCGTAATTTTATTGAAATAAAGATATCGAACGAGAAACATGAAGAATGTCATCATCGAAGTTCAGCAGCGAAGGATTAATCCCATAGAAAAGCACGACGGCTTTATTACTTGTTGTGCTTCGATGATAGCGCTATTAAACAGTGATGGTGAAGTTTTGCCACCTTGCCGTACGCCTTTCTTGATACTCAGCATTTCTTTAGAAGGAAAAGTACCGGACGGAGAGGTGATCAGGATGACAGCTGAGAGCTTGTTGTACATACTGTAAACAGGGGAAATGATGCAAGAAGAAACACCTCGTTGAAGGGCTTTGAGCAGGATATGGCCATGGATACCAGAATCAAAGGCTCTACTAACATCAAGCGCTCCAAAGACGAGAAGATCACCATTTTTATCTGCATCAATAAGAAGATTTGCAAGAACGCTTTGAACGTGTTCCCGTCCTGAGTGCTTTTTGAACCCGAACTGGTCGTCCGGAGTAGTGCATCGAAGTGCAATTTCATCGAAAATAAGGGATTAAAATAGCTTACAAAAAGTAGTTGAAACAGTGATCGGAAGATATGAAGCGCACTGGTCAGCTGGTTTACCTTTTTTGAGAATAGGATGGACCAATCTAACACCAAAGCTGTCTGGAACGATGCCAGTAACGAAAATCATTTGAAATAGCAGAGAAAGGTGCTGTAGGAGAAGATTTCTGGCAAAGCTTAAATGGGTACCAGATATACCATCGATGTCCTTAGATTTCTTTTTTTTTTTAACCTAACAATTTTGGAACGTATCAAGGACGCAGTGACCAGGACACCAATATCCTTAACTGCAAACTGAAGCTCCTTATCGAGGGCCTGGCAAAAGGTGTTGTCGAGGTAGGAATTAGGGGCTGAAAATTGGTCTCTGAAATAGTCGCACCAGTCTTTTTCTGGCATGCAGGGTGGGCCATTGGAAGATTTGCTCTTAGCTCGAAGACGCCATAAAGCAGGAGGCGAATTATCGACCATCTCGCTGGTACGGGCAATTTCGTTAGCCTTATGCTGAACCGTTTATGCTTTTACCGTTAGAGAAACGGGCAGGAATAATACTCTTGTTTGTAGTGAAGAAACCATTCAGTAGAAGTAGATAACACTACTCCCTGAGTACGACCGCGATCTAACAACCAATCTTTAATGCAATTTTCACTTGTGTTTGAATTTTGTTCTTTCAATTATTATGCTAAAAAAAAAAACTAATTTTGCATATCTTTGTAGCCAGTTAAGAAAGAGAATGATTACTCTAAGTAAGCGAATTGGTTATTTAAGAAAGAGAATGATACTTTTACCGTTATCAAAACGGGCATTAGCCATGCTCTTGTTTGTAGTAAAGACACCATTCATTAGAAGTATATAACCCCTACTCCCTAAAGACGACCACGGTCTAGCAACCAAGACCTAATCCAATTCTCACTTGTCTTTGAATTCTGTTCTCCCAATTATTATAATAGTAAAAAAACGTTAACTAATTTTGCAGAACTTTGTAGCCACTTCAGTAAGAGAATGATAATTTTAAGGAAGAGAATTGGCTATCTAAGTAAGAGAATGATACTTTTGGCTTTTGGCTACGAGCATAAGAAAATTTGTCCCATTTTTCGGAAAAAGGGGGAACACCTCCTATAAGTGAAGGAATCTTAACGAAAATCACACCGTCAGATTCACCATATCAGAGAACCCTGCTGTAGAAAAAGGCTAAAGTTTGAATTCGGTCCCAATTCTTTAAGAACGACTCCTGAGACACAAAGCTCGTTTAACTAGAACAATAAGAAGGTTTTTTAAAAGTATAAAAAGTACAAGCGTAAAGAGCGAAGTTTTGAGGAGGGGCAATCCCCCTCATATACGGAATAATATTTGTTCGTTTTAAGTTTTAATGTTGCTCCTTAATTTCAGTTGAAAAAACTGTTTATTTTTTTTATTGAAATAAAAAGTAAGTGGCGATATACGCAAAAACAATCACGAACAGAGGAAAAAACGAAAAGAGTAAAGTCAGTAAAATTAAGTCGCTTCCTCGCCCTTCTCTATAGCATATCCCAACATACTAATTAGGTTGCTTAAAATTGACCTTACAATGCCTTGGAGCATCGGTACATACCCACGAACAATATTCCTTGATTTTACTAATGTTTGGTATTTACTCAAATAGTGGTACAGCCCATGCCTACAGATGGGACAAACATACTCTCCTCCTGATCATACCCCATCTTTAGACTTCAAGGATCTCTTAAGCAGTGGTAGAAAGTTTGCCGTCACCTGTTTAAACAAGAGCTATGAGCTCATATGGCACTTGTGACGAGGTCGGAAGAGCCTAGAGCTCATATGGTATGAGCGCTGGCAAAATTCTCAGAATCAATAGATTGCTTTGAAAGGAAAATCAGAAGCTTAATGCCGGTCAGGATTTAAATTAAGAGCTCTGAGTCACGAGGTCCTTCTAAATATCAAAATTCATTAAGATCCGATCGCCCACTCGTAAGTTAAAAATACCTCATTTTTTTAATTTTTCCTCTCCCTTCAGCCCCCTAGATGGTCGAATCGGGGGAAACGACTTTATCAAGTCAATTTGTGCAGCTCCCTTACACGCCTACCAATTTTAATCGTCCTAGCACGTCCAGAAGCACCAAACTCGCCAAAGCACTGAACCCCACCCCCTAACTCCCCCAAAGAGAGCGGATCCAGTCCGGTTACGTCAATCACGTATCTACGACATGTATAAGCGTTTCCAAGATTTCTGGCTTCCCCCTCCGTCTCCCTCCAATGTCAACAGATCTGGTTAGGATTTGAAATAAGAGCTCTGAGACATGAGTTCCTTCTAAATATCAAATTTCCTTAAGATCTGGTCACCTGTTCTGAAGTTAAAATCCCTCAATTTTTCTAATTTTTTCCAAATTGACAACCTCCAGCTCCCCTAAAGAGAACGGATCCGTTCCAATTATGTCAATCACATGTCTATAACTTGCGCTTATTCTTTCCATAAAGTGTCATCCGGATCTCTCCACTCTAAGCATTTTCCAAGATAACCGATTTCCAAGATTTCTGGTTTCCCCCTCCAGCTCCCCCCAATGTCACCAGATCTTGTCGGGATTTAAAATGAGAGTTCTAAAGTACAAGATCCTTCTAAAGATCAAATTTCATTAAGATCTGATCACCCGTTCGTAAGTTACAAATGCCTCATTTTTCTAATTTTTCCGAATTACTCCCCCCCAACTCCACCAAAGAGAGTGGATCCGGTCCGGTTATTTCCGTCACATATCTTGGACTTGTGCTTTTTCTTCCAACCACGTTTCATCCTGATCTCTCAGCTTTAAGCGTTTTCCAAGATTTCCGGTCCCCTCCCCCAATGACACTGGATCCGGTCGGGATTTAAAATAAGAGATCTGAGTTACGAGGTCCTTTTAAATATGAAATTTCATTAAGATCCGATCTCTCCTTCGCAAGTTAAAAATACCTCTTTTTTTCTATTTTTTTTAATTACCCCCCCCCCCCCTCAACTCCCCCAAAGAGACGGGATGCGTTCCAGTTATGTCAATCATGTACCTAGGACTTGTGCTTATTTTTCCCACTAAGTTTCATCCCGATCCCTCCACTCTAAGCGTTTTCCGAGATTTTAGGTCCACCCCCCAGCTTCCCGCAATGTGACCGGATTCGGTCGAGATTTAAAACAAGAGCTCTAAGACACGATACCCTTCCAAATATCAAATTGCAGTAAGATCCGATCACTCCTTCTTAAGTTAAAAATACCTCATTTTTTCTAATTTTTCATAATTAACCCTCCCCCCAGCTCCCCCAAAGAGAGCGAATTCGTTCCGGTTATGTCAATCACGTATCTAAGACTTGTAATTATTTTTCCCACCAAATTTCATCCCGATCACTTCACTAAGCGTTTTCCAAGATTTTAGCCCCCCCCCCCCCAACTCCTCGCAATGTCACCAGGTCCAGTCAGGATTTAAATAAGAGCTCTGAAATACGATATCCTTCCAAACATCAAATTTCATTAAGATCCGATCACTCCTTCGTAAGTTGAAAATACCTCATTTTTTATTTTTCAGAATTAACACTTCCCCCCCCAACTCCCCCAAAGAGAGCGGATCCGTTCCGGTTATGTCAATCACGTATCTAGGACTTGTGATCATTTTTCCCACCAAGTTCCATCCCGATCCTTCCACTCTTAAGTGTTTTCCAAGATTTTAGGCTCCCCCCCAACTCCCCCCAATGTCACCGGATCGGTCGGGTTTTAAATATGAGCTATGAGACATGATATCAATCCAAACATCAAATTTCATTAAGATCCGATCACCCGTTCATAAGTTAAAAATACCTCACTTTTTTATTATTTTTCCGATTTAACCGTTCTACCACTCCCCCCCCCCCCCAGATGGTCGAAGTGGAGAAACGACAATTTCTAATATACGCCTGCCAAATTTCATCGTCCTACCTTACCTGGAAGTGCCTAAAGTAGCAAAACCGGGACAGACAGACCGACAGAATTTGCGATCGTTATATGTCACTTGGTAGATATCAAGTGCCATAAAAATATATTTTAAAAGACAAATGTTAAAGTTAAAAGGACAGATGTTATACTTGAAATAAAACGAAACAAATAGTGAATTTATGATGTACCAAAAAAGCTGATATTCAACTCAAAATCAAAATGGTAAGAGGCTACTAGATATGTATTGATAAGTTATCCCCCTTGCACTCCAATTATAGCGCAAGTGCCATGTGTGCTTTACTGAAAGCACTATATAGTTTAAGTACTTTCAAAGCAAAACAAAAGAAATGATATTTCTTCAAATAAAAACTCAGTCGTATCCAGAGAGGAAGGTCTAAGATGCTTCAGCTCGACTCCCCCCCCCCACTCTTCATCGCCCAAAGGTTAAATTCTACTCCTTAACAAGCTTCAAAATACAATTAGCCGATTTTGATGCGTTTTGTATAGTTTTATTGTATATTCTTCGAACAATACATCCAAAAACAATTATCCAGTATGAAGGGTGTTACCGCGCTTCAACCCCCCCCCCCCCTCTTGTCACCCGAAGGTTCAATTCTACCCGTAAAAAGGCTACAAAAATTCATACAAACAAGTTTTGATGCGCTTTGTAAAGTTTTTTTTGCTCTTGCTCCAGCTCTTGGAAAGAGCTAAAGAGCTGGACTAAAAGTTCTTAATATCAGTTTAGTTATTAGATGTATCGATTGAATAGATATTTCCTGAAATTAAAAAAAAAGAAGTTTTTCCCAACTTAAAGTAAGGAGCAACATTAAGACTCAAAACGAACAGAAATTATTTCTTAGCTCTGTACGCTGAAGTTAGAAAGTTCTTTAAAAGTACTTCTCATTCGATTTTAATAGCCCTTGTGTTTGAGCAGTCTTTCTTGAATGAATGGGACAAAAAGTCGAACTTTAGCATAAAGAGTGAGGGTCGAGGGAGTGGTAGCCCCCCTAATATATGGGATAGTTTCTGTGCATTTTAAAGTTTATTTTTGTTCCTTACTTTCAGTTGGAAAAACCTGTTTCTTTAAAATTTAATACCTGATTTTTCAAATCATTCCAGGAAATCTCCTTCCCTCCATCCCCCCCCCCGTGGGGAATTTCTCAGGAAAATTCTCCTCGAAAATTCCTCACGGGAAATTCATTCCCGACTCCCTCATGGAAAATGCTTCAAAGAAAATCTTCCTAAAAGAATACCATATTCTTTCCAATTATAAATACTATATGTGAACTTTGGGTAAATTGTGTGACTTACAGTCCTTTCCTTACTAGCTATGGAAAGTATTTTCATCCCCAAAGGCATAGTTATTAGACATTTTTACCATTCTGAGTCAAATGGCTATCTCAAAATTTTTATCAGATGTCTTTGTGAAAAAAAAGGCGTGGCGGGGGGGGCTAATTGCTCTTCATTATTTTTGGCTACTTACACAGAGCACTCGATATTCTGATTTCCGTTCGAGTGACCCCTCTCCCAACCTCCTACGACCATTAGTTTTAATATGATCATCCCCGAAGAGAAAAAAATAAACACCTGTCCTTGTTCTTTCTTCAGGTAAAGAAAACTTCTACATTTTTATAGATATGAGCTTGAAAACTCTATAAAAGGATTCTATGACTTGCTGGATGTGGCGGTGTGATTTTACATTAAAATCTTTTAACTTTTTGGGGGTGTTACTCCCCTTTTTCGAAAATCAGTTAAATTTTTCTAAGACTCACAGCTCTTAATAGTCAGCATTAAACTTAATTAACTGTATATATTTGGAATCAGGATAAAAAGCCTATTCGTTGATGTATCAATAGTTATCCGTTTCTTTTAGTTTTTTTTTTAATATTGGACTGAGTCACTCCTTGCTTACAATTTCTTACCATGAACTGTTTGTAAAGGTTGAAAAGGGTTTTCATAATACCTCTGCCGTTAAGAAGAAAAATGACCCTGTGAAGGGGGGGGCGGCTATAGATTTTGCTTACAATTTACTATTCAGGGGTCTCTATCTAGCTGAGCTTACTCTTCTTTAAGAAAAAAAAAAAAGGTAAAAGATACGGCATTAGACTTTACAGTCCGTACCGGCGGTGCTGATCTTCGTTTCTTGGCCCTTCAGCCAGGAAGTGCAATGGGGGGCTGGGGGCCAGCCATCCTGTGCTTTCGAACACCCTTCCTGATACTCTTCTTTAAGGGAAGTTCTTGGTGTATATGTCCCAAAACAAATGAACCATATTGTCAATTATTCGAAAAATTGGCATAGAAAAGGGTTAAAACTTACTGTTCGGGTTTTTGTCTCTGATTAAATTGATGTTTTCTTTCAGGCAAGGTCCTAGTTCATTATGTCCCATCTCAGCAGATTCTAATGTCACTGGATTTTTTGAGACCAGAGATTTATCTGGGTGTTTTTGATAGAAGGCCAGTCAAAATGTTAAGTCTATTTGATAATCCATCTCATTTTCTGGTACTGGCTTCTGACGGATTTGAAGTCGCTATTAACATTTTCTTGAAGGATTGAAGTTGTATGGACTAGAAACGACTTTTATTGCCTGTGATTTTGCTAAGGATTTTTTTTTTTTATTGTTTTTACTATAAAATTTAAAAGTAAAGAAGCAACATTTTAGTTTTGTTTGTGCTCTAATTTATCCTTTTACTTACGTGCTAGTAAGGCATTGTTTGTTTTATAATATTTTTGGTCTTGAAATAAAGCCTACTTGACCAGCCTTATAATCAGTCTATGCAGTGTTGTTGTACAATATCTTTTGAAGAGCTTTTGCAATGTGCTTCAACTGTGGGGAAGAGGAGTGGGATAATTAATCTTTGAATAAATATTTCCTTCATCCAGCTTCGAGTTCTTAAGCCACTTAAGGTGCTATTACTGACCATTGAAACTCTAAATTATCTGAAACAAATTACCATGCTTGGGAAGGAACAACTGACCCAAATGATGAAAAATCTTTTCACTATTTCCTTTTGATGTCCTCGGTTCCTCAAAACTTCGAAGAAACAGGAGTCGGATACAAATAATCACTTTAAAAAACGCATCAAAAATTTGTTTGTATGCATTTATGTTATGATTTTACATGTCAGGCTTTTTTTGCGGGGGGGGGGTCAAATCCCGTAATTCTCTTAGATAAAGCCTTGACTTGTATTAACCTCTAGTTTAGTAGTGCTTATTGATATCGATTACACTTGGTTTTTGCCATTAATAGCCAATAAAAACATTCTCTTTCAAAGCAAATGATTTTCTCTGGTTGTCGGTGATGGAAATCAATTGCTTTCTTTTTTCAGATAAAGAAAAGTTTTTTTATTCCAAAAGTGCATTTTTCTCAGCAGCAAGTTATTAAATTTAATACTAGTATATTTTTTACTGGTAGCCTGAAATCTGCAATTTCAAAGGGACATTACGCCCTATGGCAGCAGCCCGCGAAGTTACTTTAATCTAACGTCAGCACTTGTCATTTTACTTCTATACTGCTATAACGCCACAGGATGCTGGATTAGTATTGTGGAGAGGAGGGGGATGGAATTAGTTCATGAAGGCTATTGTTTCTCTCTTGGAGATTTGTGGTGTTCTAAGAATATTAAAAATATCAATTTTACTGTTAGTAAGACTAGGAATTTTCTTTTTAAAAAATTGAAAAAGCAAATAGATCATTTATCCTCAGGAAAAGACTTTCAAATCGTAATTGAGGCAGCAATTGGACTAAAATCCAATTGTATCATTTTCATCATTTCTGAAGTTCTTCAACGGAATATAAGGTCAGATTGGCAAATGGGATATCTTAACAAAACTTCCAAAGTACGGCAACAACTGTAATCACGGATTAGACACCAAAATATTTTGATAGCTGTGGTAATCCCTATAGAGAAACACAAGTTTTGTTTACCGTACAATGTATAAAAATCCAACCTTCCATTCGCTTGTAACTCCGGTAGCTAACTTACTAGCTTTTTTATTCAACGCAGCGCAATTCACTCAAGCCTACATTTGGCTGAAATACATAAGTTGCCAAATGTTTTTAGATAAAATCATCACATTCCTTCCCCCTTAGACACATAAGTAGGTTAACACTCTATTTTACTTTCACCACATATCCTGCAAACGCATCGCTTCCTCGACATAAACACAACCCCATCTTACTCTTGATTTGACGGTAGATGTCGAGCCAGAAGAAAAAAGTTAGTGAAATCCTCGCTGTTGCGTTACGGCTTCGATGAACCAACTCTGGGGAAGTTCGAGGCGAACAATGAGATTGCAGGATTAGCCGACTACGGTAGTCCTCTGGAAGTTGGAAATGAGTCGGACCATCTTTCCTTTTGGTACACCGGTATAAAAGACCGTCCCAAAGCTTGAAATAGGCTCCTTTTTCATCTGCCTGGCTAGTGACTTGTCAGTTGAAAAAACGGGAGAGTTTAATATCCTTCTGCTGGCGGAATGGATTTGTCTTCCCTTTTCCGAGGACCTTCTTCAGGAATTCGGGCAGGAACTTGGTACTCATGTATCAATATATTAACAAACATTATTATTATTAGTAATTTTTTTACAACAAACGGGACAGTGCCTCAGCTTTCCCGTTTTCTTGTCCAATTCGATTATGAATATTAAAGTGATACTGTTTGAGAGTAAGGGACCAGCGTGTCAAGTGATCGTTGTTGCTCCGAGCCACGTTCAACCATCGAAGTGGATTATGATCAGTTTCGAAGGTAAACTTCCGACCTTCGAGGTAGTACCGAAAATCCCCCCCCCCTTTAATGCCAAATCCTCACGCTCCACTGTCAAATATTGCTGTTCCGCTGGCGATAGGTTTCTACTTTCATATGTGACGGGATGCTCCTCTCCGATGCGTTCTGCCAGAACTGCTCCAATCCCCGTGTTTGTAGCATTCGTTTGAAGCACAAACACTTTGGCAAAGTCTGCACTGCTCAGGACAGGGTAAAGTGGCTATTGAGACAGCGTAGTGAATGCAGTCTTCAGGGCTTGATGGCTACTCTCTTCTCTTGTGACAGCGTAAAGTGGCTTGTATTTCGTTTCTAAAGAAGACCCGTCAGTAGGGACGCAACACAAGAAAAATTGCGGGCCAACTTTTGGTAATACCCAGCGATGCCAAGGAATGCCCAAGGAGCGAGGTAGGAAGCCTAGTTGCCCTCCAATTTTGTGATTACTTAAAAAGGCAACCAGAACTTTTATTTTTTTAAGAACGTTTTCATTAGTAAAAAATATTCGTACCTTAGGAATTAACTTACGTAACGAACTTCTATATTCGTATGTTTTTATTGCGTATTTGAGAGTTTCACCCCTCGTCGATACCTCGCTTTTTACACTAATTGTGTCCCAATTCCTTAAGAATTACCCCCGGATCACAAAGGCCGTAGAATAAATACTTGAAATTACTAAAATTACTTTAGCGTAAAGAGCGAGGCATTACGAGGAGGTAAACCCCTCATAAGCGTAATAATTTCTGCTCGTTTTGAGTTTTAATGCTGCTCCTCACTTTCAGTAGAATAAAAAACCTTTCATATTTATTTTTTCATTGTTTTTTTTTTTTAATAATGCTAGAAAATCCTGCGCCTCCTTCATTGAAAGTCTCTTCCCCCATGAGAAGCTCCTCCATGGAAAGATCCTCCCGCGTAACCCCCCTCCCTCAACTCTCCCCCCAACAAAAAATATCCCCCTGAAAACGTCTGTACACTTCCCAGTAACCATTACTATGTGTAAAAACAGGTCAAAGTTTGTAACTTGCAGCCCCTTCCACGGGGACTGCAGGGGAGTAAGTCATCCCCAAAGAAATAGTTATTAGGCTTTTCGACTACACTAAATAAAATGGCTATCTCAGAATTTTGATCCGGTGATTTTGGCGAAAAATGAGCATGGGAGGGGGCCTAGTTGCCCTCCAATTTTTTTGGTCACTTAAAAATGGCACTAGGACTTTTAATTACCGTTAAAATGAGCCCTCTCGCGACATTCTAGAAATATTGAGTCGTTACGATCACCCCTGGGGAAAAAAAACAACAAATAAACACGCATCCGTGATTTGTCTTCTGGCAAAAAAAATGCGAAATTCCACATTTTTGTAGATAAGAGCTTGAAACATCTACAATAAAGTTTTCTGATACGGTGAATCTAATGGTGCGATTTTTGTTAAGATTGTATGACTTTCAGGGGTTGTTTCCTCCTATTTTCTAAAATGAGGCAAATTTTCTCAGGCTCGTAACTTTTGATGAGTAAGACTAATCTTGATGAAACCTATATATTTAAAATCAGCATTAAAATGCTATTTTTTTATTTAACTATTGGTATCACAATTCCATTTTTTAGAGTTTCGGTTACTATTGAGCCGGCTCGCTCCTTACTACAGTTCGTTACCACGAACGTTTGAAATCGCAACTGGATCTGGTGACATTGGGGGGAGTTGGAGGGGGTAACCTAAAATCTTGTAAAACTCTTAGAGTTGAGTGATCGGGATGAAACTTAGTGGGGAAAATCAGTGCAAGTCCTAGATACGTGATTGACATGACCGGAACAGATTTGCTCTCTTTTGTGGATTTGGGGGGGGGTTAATTTTGAAAATTAGAAAAAAGGAGGTATTTTTAAGTTACGAAGGAGTAATCAAATCTTAATGAAATTTCATATTTAGAAGGAACTCATAACTTGAATTTCTTATTTTAAAATCCGACCGGATTCAGTGTAATTAGCGGGAGTCGGGGGGGGGGGAATCTTGGAAAACACTTAGAGTGGAGAGATCAGGATGAAACTTGGTGGGAAGTATAAGCACAAGTCCAATATACGTGACTGACTTAACCAGACCGGATCCATTCTTTTTGGGGGAGTTGGGGGGGGGGGGGTAATTCGGAAAAATTAGAAACAAATTAGGCATTTGTAACTTACGAACGGGAGATCAGATCTTAATGAAATTTGATATTTAAAAGGATCTTGTGCTTCAGAGCTCTCATTTTAAATTGCGACCAGATCCAGTGACATTGGGGGGGGAGTTGGAGGGGGAAACTGGAAATCTTGGAACACGTGAAAATTGAGGTATCTTTATCTTACAAATGGGTGATCGGATCTTAATGAAACTTGATATTTAGATAGATCTTATGTCTAAAATGTAGTAGTGGACCCTCTCTATTTGGGAGAGTTGGGAGGGGGGTCCAATGCTTTGGCGAGTTCAGTGTTTCTGGACGTGCTAGGACGATGAAAATTGTAGGCGTGTGAGGGAACTGCAAAAATTGATTTGATGACAGTCGTTTCCCGATTCGACCATCTGGGGGGCTAGAGGGAGTGGAAAAATAAAAAAATGAGGTATTTTTAAGTTACGAATGGGTGATCAGAACTTCATGAAATTTGATATTTAGAAGGATCTCCTTTCTCAGAGCTCTTATTTTAAATCCCTATCGTATTTGCTGGTGTTGGGGGAGTTGGAGGGGGAAACAGGAAATCTTGGAAAATGCTTAGAGTGGAGAGATCGGGATGAAACTTTGTGGGAAGAATAAGTCTTAGATACGTGATTGACATATCTGAACTGAATCTGCTCTCTTTGGGGGAGTTGGGGGCGGGGTGTTAATTCAGAAAAATTAGAAAAACTGAGGCATTTTTAACTTAAGAACGGGTAACCGGATATTAATAAAATTAGATAGTTAGAAGGAACTTTTGTCTCAGAGCTCTTATTTTAAATCCCGACAACATCTGGTGACATTGGGGACAGTTGGAGGGGGAAACCGGAAATCTTGGAAAACTCTTAGAGTGGAAATATTGGGATGAAACCTGGTTGGTAGAATAGGCAAATGTCGTAGATACGTGATTGATGTAACCAGACTGGATCCGCTCTCTTTGGGGAATTTAGGGGGGTCCAGTGATTTGGTGAGTTCGGTGCTTCTGGACGTGCTAGGACGATGATAATTGGTAGGCGTGTCAGGAACCTACACAAATTGACTCGATAAAGTTATTTTCCCCGATTCGACCATTTGGGGGCTGAAGGGAGAGGAAAAATTTGTAAAAATGAGGTATTTTTAACTTACGATTGGGTGATCGGATCTTAATGAATTTTGATATTTAGAAGGACCTTGTGACTCAGAGCTCTTATTTTAAATCCCGACCGGCATTAAGCTTCTGATTTTCCTTTTAAAGCAATGTATTGATTTTTAGAATCTTTCCAGAGCTCAAACCATATGAGCTCTCAGCTCTTCCAGTCTCATCACAAGTGCCCTGTGAGCTCTAAGCTCTTGTTTTATTTAATGAAGCTTAGAGACAAAGAAATTTCTAAAGGCAATGGAAAAAGTATGTCTATTAAAGTAAAAGTACATAAAAACAAAAAAAGTAAGCAATTACAAAATATACGCAAAACAATAGCCCACTTAAAATAACTAAGATATAAACTCCCAGCATTCCGTTCTGTTGAGCAATGTCAAAGCGTTGAACGGATATTTTTTTTTTTTTTAATATCGACAGTTTTGAGCTTTGATATCAAACATCAAATTATTTAATACCTTTTGACTCAGCGTTTGTTAAATGTAACACATTATCAAAGTAGAATGTTCAAAGTAAAACATCAAAACTAAGACTAAGAAAATCAAATACAAATTTTTAATTCAATATTTTTTATTCAGTTTTGAATGCAAAAAAAAATATATTCGACACCTTTCTATTTCATAAACTTAAAAAATTAAATCTTGGTCGTAGTGACAACTAGATAAAGACAATCACTACTGGGGGAAAAAATGATAATAAAACACACACAAAAACTAATCCGTTCAGGATTAAAATACAGAAATTCCCAGCATTCCGTTCAGGGGGAACATTTCGGATTATAGCGGCTTCATATGTAAGCTCATGGGTACTCTTGCAATGCAAGAAAAAGGTTGAAGGCCTATTTCTACCGAGATTGCCACTTATTAAGTTATTTTCCTTATGTTTTCTATAATTATATAAACTTTCTCACATACTATAACGACACTAATTACTAATAAAGAAATACATATTTAGGATCACCGTAAAAATCTGATTCTTTTATTTAATGTTATATTTAGTTAGGTTCTTATACTTTCGTTATTGACAATGATCGTTATTTACTTACCATTCAATACTATGAAGAATTTGATTTTCTTTTTTTGTTACTTCAGCCAAATCATATAGAAAAAATGTTCGTGGAAAACTGGAAAGGGGTCACTCAGTCACACCTTAAAACTTTTTTCCTTATTATATTTTTTTTCCTTATTAAGCTTATATTTCCTTATAAAGGGTCAAAATCTATTGGTAGGCAGCCAACAATGGGGCAACACACATTTTTTCCCGTGGTTTTTCTCTATTCTACTCTCTTTTCTTTGGTTTTCCTTATATTAACTTTATAGTCCCAAATTTTCAGGGAGGCCATGCCCCCCATCACCAGCACCCATGAAGTCGTCATGACGGCAATTGACGACATCATGACATGACGGCATGCCAATCATGACGACATGACGGCATCATGACGGCAATTGCCAATTTCACTTAATAAATTGACATAAAAATAATGTTAGGAAATTTGATGAAGTAATAATCAATAGTGATTTTATATGTTAATTTTAATTATAAAAGTTTTAAATATAAGGATTATATATTTATTGAAACGAATAGCGCGTACTCCAATTCAAATAGGTTACAGAGGTATTGGATTACTATTAAATAAAAAAAAACAAGTTTTTTTTAAATGAAAATAAGGAGCAACATTAAAACTTAAAACGAACAGAAATTACTCCGAATACGAAAGGGGCTTTTCCTCCTCAACGCCCCGCTTTTTACGCTAAAGTTTGACTCTTTCTCTTAACTCTATTTTTAAAACAGTAAAAACTTTAGCGTAAAGAGCGGGGCGTTGAGGAGGAAAAGCCCCTTTCATATATGGAGTAATTTCTGTTCGTTTTAAGTTTTAATATTGCTCCTTACTTTCATTTGAAAAAACTTGTTTTTTTTAATTTAATTTATGGACGTTTTTGAATTGATGCATGTTTTTATCTTGGATCATATTAATTAATTGCAATTAATAGGAAGATTTTGAGAAAAAAGGAGTGAGGGAGGATGGCTAGTTGCCCTCCAATTTTTTGATTACTTAAAAAAGCAGCTAGAACTTTTTATTTTTTACAAATGTTTTCATTGATAAAATATACGTAACTTACGAATTAATTTACGCAACAAACTTCTATATTCGTATGTTTTTATTGCGTGTATGAGGGGGTTCAACCCTCGTCGATACCTCGCTCTTTACCCTAAAGCTTGAATTTTGTCCCAATTCCTTAAGAATGAGCTCTGAATCATAAAGGTCGTAGAATAAATAGTTGAAATTACTAAAAATACTTTAGCGTAAAGAGTGAGGTATAACGAGGAGGTACCCCTTCATATGCGTAATAATTTTTGTTCGTTTTAAGTTTTAATGCTGCTCCTTACTTTCAGTAGAAAAAGCTTTTCATATTTATTTTTTCATTGTTTTTTTAAATAATGCTAGAAAATCCTGGGCCCCCTTCATTGAAATTCTCTTCCCCCATGACAAGTTTCTCCATTGAAATATCCTCCCACGTAACCTCCCCTCAAATTTCCCCCTAAACAAAGAAATATCCCCCTGAAAACGTCTGTACACTTCCTAGTAACCATTACTATATGTAAACACAGGTCAAAGTTTGTAACTTGAAGCCCCTCCCACGGGGACTGCGGGGGAGTAAGTCATCCCTAAAGACATAGTTATTAGATTTTTCGACTATGGTGAATAAAATGGCTATCTCAGAATTTTGATCCGGTGACTTTGGGAAAATAATTAGCATGGGAGGGGGCCTAGGTGCCCTCTTATTTTTTTGGTCACTTAAAAAGTGCACGCAACATTCTAGGACCACTGGGTCGATACGATCACCCCTGGGAAAACAAAAACAAACAAATAAATAAACACGCATCCGTGATCTGCCTTCGTGATCTTGAAACTTCTACAATAGGGTTCTCTGATACGCTGAATCTGATGGTGTGATTTTCGTTAAGATTCTCTGAACTTTAGGGGGTGTCTCCCTCTATTTTCCATAAAAAGGCAAATTTTCTCAGGCTCGTAACTGTTGATGGCTAATACTAAACTCGATGAAACTTATATATTTAAAATCAGCATTAAAGTGTAATTCTTTTGATGTAGCTATTGGTATCAAAATTCTATTTTTTAGAGTTTTGGTTACTATTGAGCCGGGTCGCTCCTTACTACAGTTCGTTACCACAAACTGTTTGAAAAGCTAAACATCAAAGTTATATGGTACCCTACAAATCAAATATAGGGATATTAACTACCTCTTATTTAAGAAAATCAATGTGATTTTCAAAAGCAAATACACTTTTAGGCTAAAACAAACAAACAAAAATTATTCTGTAAATAAGGAGGGGAGATATCATTGTCTGAATTCAGACACACTTTTTGCTCAAAAGTTTAAGCTTACCCCTAATATTTCAAAAACAAGTACCTGATATAAAGCCGTATCCAGGGAAGAGTTAGAGGGTTTGAACCGTCCCCCTAAATGTTTGTCCGACTCGCAAAAACGTTACAAAAATGAATATAAAGAATTTATTGTGTGTCTTTTTGTAAAACCCCTCCCCCCGAAAGACAATCCTTTTGTACCCCACCCCCCCCCCCCAGAAAAAATCTTGGATACGGCCCTGACTCTACCGCACGAGCGATGTTACGGGAATGGAATATCTTATTGATTCGCATAAACTTCATACAATAAATTTTTTGTTCAAATGTTTGAAAGGCAATTAATAAATATAACCCATGTAATTACCAAAAATAATTATATCTGTTGCATCAATAAAGCTTTTATAAATAGTAGTAAAATTTTAGCTTAATTGATGGGGGAGCAGCACCCTGCCTCATTTGAAGGATGGTTTCTGTTTATTTTAAAGTAGCGGTCTACTTTTTTTCTAAAAAAAAACTTTCGTTTTTTTTTTTATTTAACCTTAGGCATTACCACTCTTATTCGTATTTTGTCATTATTGAAAGGCGCTCTTTTAGCCTTTGAAACTTGATGATCAAATCATGTTTGGTTCAACTAGATTAGGTCACAACATTTACACCTGCCAATATTCATTCTATACTGTTCTTTATCATGGAGTAATCTTATTCTTTCTTGAATTTATATATGTTTATATCTTTTTTTTGACATAGCCTTTTAGTTATCAATATCGATTGCTTGCGTCTATCGATCTAGAATTTTAAATCCGCCCCGTTAGACTCCCCTTACCCCCCGAGGGGCGCCTTACGCCGAGGGGAAAGGCATCCAAAGTAGAACGAACGGAACTGAACTAGTCGGTGAATTGTCTTCAATTAGAAAGAATGTTTCAGGTTGAATTTTTAGAATCTGAGCGTGGTCACAGAAAGGTGGCTTTAGATGGTTTCATTTATGTAAAACAAAAAGAATTACTCGGTGGAGTGGTTAGTTATGAATGTGATAGACGGCGAAAAAGGAAAGGTGTTGAAAGCGAATTGCAATGCCGTGCTAAAATTAAAATTCTGAACAATATTCTCATTGGACGACTTCACGATCATACCCACCCTCCTGATCCAGCTAGGGTTGAAGCAAGACGAAGAGTTTCATTTTTGAATAGCAGTTTATCCTCAGAGGCAATCGAAATGCCGGAAGTAATAACTACAGAGCCTCAGGTTGATATAATGAGAAGTAAGTTTTACCTAATTAGCCTGTTCTCGTAGTTAAATATTTAGTTTAAAAAATAAAATTTTAACTTAAAAGTATACCATCTAAAATGCTTACGGTTATGTTTTGAAATTTAACTTTATTTCCTTTGGGAAATGGTTCTTTTTTTTCACAAAAACTGTTTGCTAGGCCTGCTTTATTGAAGGATAAAGAGTTAACATTGATGTCTATGGGCTCGTCTAAAGGAAACAATACACCTAGTAGTGTTAATTTGGGGATGATTGCCCCCCATTATTTATTTGCCCCACCTCCTTAATTTAGGAAAATGTGGTTTTTTAGTATTTGCATTGAATTTGTTCCCCTTTAATTTTTTTTGAAAAACGACAATCCACCAAAAATGTACGAAGTGGACAGACTTTATGTCTTTTATGTAGGAATCAATATTTTTAGATTTTTAAGTGAAAATAGCCGGTAAATTAATAGCAAACCATATAACTGGCTTTCGTGTAAAGTAAATATACCACTCGATGCCTTTTATTTATGCTCTTTACGAATATAATAATCGCTTCTACCGCAAATTCAGATATAACCACTTTTTAGCTCTTAAAAATGACGAATTTTCAAAAAATTAGGACAATTCATATAACTGACTTACCAATAAAGTAAACATACCACTTGATGCCTTTTGTATGTCCTTCACGAATATAATAATCGCTTCTACCACAAATTGATATTTAAGCACTTTTTGTGCTCTTAAAAATGACGAATTTCAAACAGTTCGTGGTAACGAACTGTAGTAAGGAGCGACCCGGCTCAATAGTAACCAAAAGTCTAAAAAATGGAATTTTGAAACCAATAGCTACATCAAAAGAATCGCATTTTAATGCTGATTTTAAATATATAAGTTTCATCAAGTTTAGTTTTACCCATCAAAAGTTACGAGCCTGAGAAAATTTGCGTTATTTTAGAAAATAGGGGGAACACCCCCTAAAAAGCATAGAATCTTAACGAAAATCACACCATCAGATTCAGCGTATCAGAGAACCCTACTGTAGAAGTTTTAAGCTCCTATCTACAAGAATGTGGAATTTTATATTTTTTGCCAGAAGGCAGATCACGGATGCGTGTTTATTTGTTTTTTTGTTTGTTTGTTTTGTTTTTTTTTTTTTTCCCCAGGGGTGATTGTATCGACCCAGTTGTCCTAAAATGTTGCGAGAGGGCTCATTCTAACAGAAAAGAAAAGTTCTAGTGGCCTTTTTAAGTGCCCAAAAAATTTGGAGGGCACCTAGGCCCCCTCCCACGCTAATGATTTTCCCAAAATCAACGGATCAAAATTCTGAGATGGCCATTTTATTCAGCGTAGTCGAAAAACCTTATAACTATGTCTTTGGGGACGACTTACTCCCCCACAGTCCCCGTGGGAGGGGTTACAAGTTCAAAACTTTGACCAGTGCTTACATATAGCAATGGTTATTGGGAAGTGTACAGGCGTTTTCAGGAGGATTTTTTGGTTGGAGCCAGGAGTTGAGAAGAGGGGAATATGCTGGGGGAACTTTCCATCGAGGAATTTGTCATGGGGGAAGAAAATTTCCATGAAGGGAGCGCAGGATTTACTAGCATTACTTAAAAAAAAACAATGAAAAAGTTTTTTTCAGCTGGAAGTAAGCATCAGCATTAAAACTTAGAACGAATAGAAATTATTACCCATATGAGGGACTCACCTCCTCCTAATACCTCGCTCTTTACGCCAAAGTATTTTTAGTAATTTCAACTATTTATTCTGCGGCTTTTGTGATTCAGGGGTCATTCTTAATGAATTGGGACAAAATTTAAGCTTTAGTGTAAAGAGCGAGGTACTCACGAGGGGGCGAACCCCCTCATATATGTAATAAAAACATAAGAATACAAAAGTTCTTTACGTAAGCTAATTTATAAGTTATGTATATATTCTACTTATAAAAAGATTCGTAAAAAATTAAAAGTTCTAGTTGCCTTTTTAATTAACCGAAAATCGGAGGGCAACTAGGCTTCCTCCCCCGCTCTTTTTTTCTCAAAACCATTCGATCAAAATTATGAGAAAGCCATTTAGCCATAAAAAAATAAATATACAAATTTCGTTCTAATTATTCCTATGCGGAGAGCCTAAATCAAAACGTGCATTGATTCAAAAACGTTCAGAAATTAAATAAAAAAACAAGTTTTTTAAATGAAAGTAAGGAGCAACATTAAAACTTAAAATGAACAGAAATTACTCCGTATATGAAAGGGGCTTTTCCTTCTCAACGCCCCACTCTTTACACTAAAGTTTTTTACTGTTTTAAAATGTAGGGTTAAGAGAAAGAGTCAAACTTTAGCGTAAAGAGCGGGGCGTTGAGAAGGAAAAGCCCCTTTCATATACGGAGTAATTTCTGTTCGTTTTAAGTTTTAATGTCGTTCCTTACTTTCATTTAAAAAACTTGTTTTTTTTATTTAATTCAATTAAAGTACGAGTTATCCGTCGTCTCCGGCAAAATAATACTACGTTTTCTCCGCGCCTTTTTGACAAAATAATACTACATTTTCTCAGTGCTAAAATTATTTATAATACGGTTAGGTTGTGTTAGGTTAAAAAATCCTTAAATCTGAATTTGCGGTAGAAGCAATTATTATATTCGTTAAGAGCGTAAAAAAAGGCATCGAGTGGTATACTCACTTTTACACGAATCCCAGGGTAAAGTTCTAGTTAATTGACTTCTTGCTATCTCAGAAAGGGTGTAGGTTAGGAAAATGAAACTTTCAGGGATCAATCTTAAGACTAAATTATGTCCTGGAAAGGTATTGTGAAGCAACCACCTCCACTCCTTCTCCCTCTAGAGGGCCCTGACCTTTGATGACCTTTAGAAATATGTGTGTTATAAAAGTGAAACCTTGCAAAATATATCTTCTGCTTAATTGAAGTACAGCAAAATAGTTTTTAGCTTCATAACTTTGCTCAATTCCATTTTATAAGGTTTTAAAGATATGCAAATACATTTCCTAAATTTTGAAGAAAAAAAAACATTGATATGGCTCAAAATTCTACTCAAATAACAGGAATTGCATTTTCAGAACTAAAGGCAGAGGAAAAACAACTAGTAACTGAAAATTAAGGTAAAATGTTGTTTTGTCAAAATTTCAATAGATATAGACATGTCATTTAGGCAAATTTCAGGGCCCTCTAGAGGGAGAAGGACTAGAGGTAGGCACTTTAAAATACCTTCCCGGGACATACTTTAGCCTTTAGACCCATCTCTGAAAGTTTCATTTTCCTAACCTAAACCCTTTCCGAGATAGCAAGAAGTCAATTAACTAGAATTTTACCGAAAGTCAGTTATATGGTTTGCTATAAATTTACCAAATAGCCTTCACACAAAAAAAAACAAAAACAATGACTGTACTAAAAACAGTAGTTTTCAAAATCTTTTCAGGAACTTACGTATCAACGGCACCAGATCTATTGTCTTGGCGGTTTTGAAGTGCCGCTAATAAATACTTAATATTTTTCCGGCAAATATTAAAATCTATAACACTTATATCCAATAAATGAAGGTGCTCAACTTATATCCAAGTTACTTTTCACAAGATTTAATCGAATTCAAGTCCTCGCGCTGGCAGTATATGAATCTAAACTGAAAAAGCTTGACAAGATGCATCAAAAATTTATTCATGCGTATTCTTTTTACATTTTTATGAATCGGACAAAAATTCTTTGTGAGGGTTCGATCCCGGTAAACCCCTCTGCTTAATACGGCCCTGGAAAGCATGAAACATTAGTAGAATCTTTCCCTTGAAGTTCAGGCCGAAATCTACTCATATCTTGCCACATAAGTAGGCCTTTCGTATGGCGGGGATGTATGGGAGAGATTTGCCCCTGATTTTATAGAATTACTATTTTTAACCTTGTATTATCTATGACTATAAAATTTAAATCCTCAGTTCTTAAAAACTAAAGGAACTTGTTAATTATACAGAACACACTCAAGAATTTCATTCTGTATGATCTGACAAAACCGGTCTGGTTCTCTACAATCGGTTATGATTTACTTATTTTGAGTGAGAAAAACTACGATGTAGGTATATTTTGAATAAATATTTAATATATAGAGGCTATGTTAGGTACATTTTAGAAAGAGATTACACAGCTCCTCAATTTCAGTTTCGTTGTTTTTTCTTGTTTTTAAAAGGGTACTTATGTGTTACAGCGCCGACACTAAAGAAGTGAAGTCAGGTTAATCCTAATGAAATATACCTAATTATTATGAAAATGTAATCCCTTAGAAACAAATTTGGGCCATATATTTGCACATTGGGGGGATAAAGTATAGCGGGTCTACATGCAAAATGTCTTTGATATAATTATTCTGTATATTATTAATTAAGAATTGTTTTCCAACTTCACACTGTCTAAATAATCCCCCCCCCCTAATGTGCAAATATATAGCCCAAATTATGTTTTCAATTTGTACTGTCACTTGTCTTTGTCTTATCACACGCTAAGCTGAAAGAAACTAATGAAAGAAACCGGCTTTACAGTGCGTCAATGGAGCGAGAACTTAAGTGTCGACGCTACAACAGATAAGTACCTTGAAAAGAACCAAAACACGATTGGGAAAAATAATACGGTACTTGTGTATTGTTCAGAACACACTCAATAAGTGAAGTTAGGTTCTTCCTTGAAACAAACTACAATGCGAAAATCCGGTTTCATAGCCACAAAGACAGAACTCAATTTGGTTTGCTACGCATAGTGATAGAAGTGTCTGAACACGGATTTTGAAGTGAAGATTGGGGATTTGCCAAGACTGAAAAAGAGGCAATGATATTTTTCCAGGATAAGGGGTTGTTGCCCACAACAAAACAGCGCGTCAAAGGTTGTAATTTTACGATTTTCCTAATAAAGCATTATATTTTCATCATATTTTGTTTTATTTCATTAGCTTTATCAAAGATTTGGGCTCTATATTTGCACATTAGGGGGGTGGGGGGTGGGCTGGGTGCATTATATTAAATACCTAACTTAACCTAACCTTACCACCTCTAGATATAAAAAATCTAATTAAAATGTACCTGCATTGTAGTTTGTTTCACGAAAGAACCTAACTTCGCTTATTGAGTGTGTTCTGAATAATACACAAGTACCAATAATACTAACACTTTATTCCTAATCTGTTTGATATTATTCTTCACTATGCAGAATTGAATGTCCTTTCCAGTTTTTTTTTATACAACTGATATTTGTCATCAAGGTATTGAAATTTGCCCTTGTATATAGGCTATAGAGATTATATAATATTAATTGCAAAATAGATGTCCTTCGAGAGGACCTATACTAAAATTGGAGTGTTGTATCTTTTTTAATTTTTAGGTTTTTGTCCGTGAATGGTTCTCTTTGTTATTCTAGATGAGCTAAACCAGAAAAGGCTAGATGTTATAATTTTAGATTAAGATTTTTACGGTAGGTTTGCCGTTCGGAATTTGAGTTTCTGGGCTGTCCCTTTTGACCTTGCGAATTATTGATTTATTTAAATTAAACGCAAAAAGCTGCATAATTAGATTTTCGCCTACTAAATTTCCGTATATTTCGGTGATTTTCTAAGTTATATTTTCCTGGGCGTAATTTAAGCTCTGGATTAATTTCTGAAAGTTTTATTTGCTGAACTCAACTAGTTTTCTCTCACCAAAAGCCCAAATGCTAGAATTTCATGAATAATCTGTAATTTATTTGGTGAAAATGTATCATATTAGTAGCTTTTTGCTGACCAATGGCGTCAAGAGAGCAGTATTTTCATTGAAAAGAGTGCTTTCTAATATTTTCTGGACAAATATTAAAAAAGGGCCTGTTTACTACCTTCCCTATATTTCAAAAAACAGGTTTCGCCTCTTATCCCTAAATTGTCGTGAATTGACACTACTATAGCTGACTCGAACCATTGCTGAACTCGATGAATATGACTTTTAGAGTGAATCTAGTCGGGGGGTCTGGGTAGGTTATTTCGCTATGCCCAACAACTCTTCAGCACACTGGCTTTTCCAGTTTGTATTGAGTAGGCCTAAACGTACTTTGAGCGACTTTACCTGGGTTTACCTCTAGCGTCAAGCCAAGTAGTATTGAAAAAGACTGGTACTAGTGGATAATATAGAATATTTTGGACATATATTTTGGGAACTTTTTGACATTGTTTCAGCTCAATGTATTAGTGAGGCTCTGTCCTTACGTAAAGAGAAGTTGCTTTCAATTTTGTCCTCTTTTTAATTGAAAAAACCTGCATTTAAAAAGTTTGATATTACGTTAGCAAAGATTAAAAAGTTTCCTTATTGGCCAGTAAGGATCAGGGTTGCCAACTTGTACACTTTTCGTGTAAAATACACTCCTTTTAACCTCAAACGGGATGCGGAGGAGTGAACTCTTTTTGGGTGTTAGTTTTCAATCACTTTGAACGTCAGTAGTTGGCAACTTCGGCAGAAGCGTAATTAACCCAAGGAACAGGGTTACAAAATGGCACATTTTTTGTTTGAAATGCCTTATTTTATGCCTCAGAGCTAATGCGCAAGCAGCATAAACCGTACGCATGAAAAAATTTTGACTTGCACTCTTTTTGAGCAAAAATCACTGTTTTTTGGCCTTAATTTGCACTCTTTTTGGACGTCAGCAGTTGGCATCCCTGGTAAAGATACTAAAAGTGTCCAAGGATAATAAGGAAAGCCATCATATTTTACTTGTTTTTTTTTTTTTGTTTTTTTTTTTTTTGCTTGCACACATGTTGAATATAGACTCGTTGGTTCTTACTTATCTGGGTATAACCCAAGCGTTAGTTGAATTTGCGACTAAACAAATTGCAGGTGTAAAGGCTGCATGAAAAATTCACCGATATAAGCAAATCTTTTTGTAGGCCCTAAGCGTTACCAACTAAAGGATCACCTACAGGTAGCCTATTTGCTTCATCAAATGGTAAATCATTTCTAAAGAACTGGACCTAGAGAAAAGTAACCGAGAATTAGTGGAAAATAAATATTAATAAGAATGATTATAGAAAAATTAAGTATTTTTAGTGTTTATAGAGTCGTTTCTTCATCATAATATAATTTAACACAATTAAATAATATAATTTATATACATATAAATGTGGTTATAATCATTATAAAATAATGTTTATAGAAATAATTATAGAATAATAAAATAGAAATTAATGGAAAATGGAAAATTAATGGCAATTTTGTGACTTTCTAATTTAATCTGGCCGGGTCCCTGATATGCTTGCCAACTTTCAGAGATCGCTATATTGATGACGTATCTAGTTTTTGATCTATTTCATGTAAAAATTAGGGTGGTCCGACATTCGAACCTGAGGCCTCTTGCACTCTAAGTGAGAATCATATCCCCAGACCACAAGCCGTACTTAAGAAAAATAATCATTTGTTGGCAAATAAAATTCTTCTCAACTATCTTGTTCGCTCGCTAAGTCCCCCCCCCAGATGGTCGAATCAGGGAAGACTATTTCTAATTTAATCTATTCTGGTCCCTGGATACACCTGCCAACTTTCATCGTCCTAGCTTATCTGGAAGTGCTCAAACTAGCAAAAGCGGCACCGACAGACAGACAGACCGACAGAAATTGTGATCGCTATATGTCACTTGGTAAGTACCAAGTGCCATAAAAACAATGAAATTAGATGGGTTTGGACTAGAGGTGGTGCTTGATTCGCTAATTTTGCATGGTGTAAAGCAGCAGCCGGGATCTCACCTGCGATCAACAATCCTGCAAGTTCTTGTTACTAAAATAAATCTGACTGTAATAATTCTGCCCAAATCAGGAATACCTACAAATTCAAACTATCTCCAACTAAAACCCCTGTTGAAGTTAAATTTTTAAACAGTGATAGCAAGGGAAGTCTTCAAAGCGAAAGCAAGGTTTGCTTCAAGAGGTATTTTCCTATCGGAAACATTGACAAAGAGGTGACATGAGATCTTAAATTCTGCAAAGGATAAATCTGGCCATAAAAATGTTTGGACTGATTTTGGCAAATTTTGAATTAGAAAATTTGGCAAATAGAAATTATTTGGCAAATTTCGGGAAAGCCTGACGGTGTAACTAGAAAAATTCGTAATCTGGCCCACTGTGCTTAAATTTTTAAGTGGTTATGTTGGTACTTCTCTATCATACCAACCACACTCAAGTTCTTTATCTGAGTAAAACTGGTTTCTCTGTCTACATTTGGTTATAATGAGCTTAGCCTGAATGAGATTAACTACGATGTAGGTGTATCTTAATTAAATATTTAATAGTTGGTTAGGTAATTCATGCAATGCGTTCTGGGCGACATGCTTTCCATAATTTTCCGTTGTAGCTTCCATAATTTTGTTTTTAAAGTATTATATTATCATCATATTTTAGTATATTTGATAATGACACAGCCTATTGGTTTCGAATAGCCCACGTACACGTTTTAGAACAGAAAATAGGACTCGCTTCTGTTAATGTTTAACACACTGAGAGAAGCGTGTACAAATTTTATCGCAGATTTTCGTGTACAAGGCGCATACTTTTATGAATTGCACGCCTTATTCACTAGCGTGAACGGTCTCTTACCTTCTACATGTATCCCATATCGCTATTTCCATATCTTCCCCTTCATAATCCAACATTAGGTGTTATTTTTGGCCAGCTTGTGTTGTCAGTTTTCTTGCAATTAGCGACTGATATAGAAATTACTAAAGCTGCAGTGAGATTGAAGAAATCCTTTTCATCTGGACTTGATAATATTCCAATTAAAGTGATTAAGTTCATACGTTCTTCCATTCAGGGGCGTAGCTCCAGCATTTACATTGGGGGGGGGGACAAGAGCAATTCATTTCTGGATAGTCAATGGGCATGGGATTTATAATAATTTATTCCAAATCATTGGGGGAGGGATCCAACTGCCCACCCCCCAAACGATGCCCCTGTTTCCATTGTCTCCCCCTTGACAAAACTTTTTAACCTCTCCTTTCAGCATAGTATTTTCCTGAATGGTCTCAGGCCCGCTCAAATCGTCATGTTACATGGGGGGGGGACAAAATGATACAGCTAAAAATGGTCCAGTTTCTCTGTCTTGGTTAAGCAAAATATTTGAGAAGCAATTGTGTCCACGCAAGTTAATGAAGTTCATTCTGATGGCACAAGGTTGATGAACAAAATTTATTTTAATAATTTGGTTACGTCTAGGTTAGGGTTTTCTCTTATTTTTAGAGGGGCTAAGCTATGGAATTCGTTAAATGAGAATATTAAGAATAGTAATTTAAATGAATTTTAAAGGGTATTGAAGAATGAATTATTTTCTAAATATGATTTTAATGATTAGTGTAATAGGATGTATAGTTGATAGATTTAGTATTAAATCATTAAAGGTAGCGTTTTATTTTTATTGAGGTGTGTTAGGGAAGGAGTTGGAAGTAGACTGTTAAGTAATTGGTAGCAGGGTATATGATGTTGTAGTTGTGTTTTGTTTTTACACTCTTTCTGAGGTTTATGTTAAGTTGTTTTTTGTTGTTTTTTTTTCTTTTTGTGTTTTTTTTTTTGTTTGGTTATCCCTTCTCCATATCATGTTGTGGCATTTGAAGGGGTTGTGTTAAGGTTACGTTTTTTGTCCATAATTGTTATTAAATAAATTAAATTAGTTAAAGATTGCTTCGCGATTTTTAATTTGGTTTTCGAACTGAGCATGCTTGTGCAGTCTTATTGAACTATCTTTACTCTGCCCCTAGACTTAATTTTGATTCCTGCTGCTTTATTTCTGGATGTTCGTAAAGCTTTTGATTTTTTAGTCACTGTGTTCTTGTTTCTAAACTTTCTCATTTTGGCGTAAGAGGTTGTGCGTTTCTTGTCAGCCATGTCTGGTAGAATAATTTTTGTTGATCCGCTTTTCCGTTCACCATCAGATATTGACCATGAGGCCCCTCAAGGACTAATTCTAGGGGTAGTCTTGTTCTTAATATATGTAAATGATCTAATTTTCGCAGTTAAAAATGAAAATCCTCCATAGTGTTGTCGTCAGTGTCTTCCAAAATTATCGCGTGCCCAAAATCAGAGTTTACATTCCTTGGATTTTCTTGTTGGTATATCTGATGATACCGTCCTTTTTACTCCTGAGAGAACAGAAAAAGAGGCACGTACAAAGTTAGTGGACCTGTTCGACAGTTTTTCTTTGGTTTGAACCTCTTTTAATTATGTTTTTAATTATATTTATCGTATTTTAATTATTTATCCCCTTTCCTTAATATTGGTCTGCAGTTGCCTTCAGTTTAGCATAATTTTCATCAAAACTTGTAATTAACATTGGCTAAATAATTTAATGTATATTTTCTGTTAAATTTCTCACATTGTCTGCAAATTTTACGCTCAAATGCCTTAAAAACCAAATCTTGTTGAAAATGAAAGAAAGAATGTATTGAAACAGATTATGATATCTTCTAATTGCTGAGTTATTCTACTATACTTACCTCTTAGCTTATTATTTCATGAATTTAACTTATTTAATTTATTAATTGTTTGATTTACTGTATATTTTTGAAATTTAATGGTTAAATTTGTGTTGAATCTTGATGTTATTTAACTGTTCCAGTTTTGTATGGTACTTTAGTTCTTTAAGTTGTTTTTTTTAGTTTTAGTTTTTAAATATTAATTCTTTTACAAAATGATTGGCTTTCTTCCGTACCAACACGATTCTTGTGAGTGATATTTACTAAAAAGCCTATTTTCCTGAATCGTCTAAAATTGTTCGAGACAACGGTTGGGAAATTTCAAAAGCACAGAGAAAAAATGATCAGAGATTTATGTTGGTAGATTTGAAGCGTAATGTTAGACGGATTTAAAGTATTAAAATAAAACCTTGGGAATCAAAAAAGCTTCATCTTTTAAATAACTGTTGGCTTTCTTGTGCTCTGTGATTTAGTTTGTGATACATCTTAGAATTTTGTTTTAATTCTGTGTTGGTATTTCAGAGCTTCCGTATTAATTCTTGACCAAACCAAATAATTTCGCAGACTATTGGCAACGCATTTGCACAGATCAAGAATTTTTTTTACCAAAAAGGCAGGGAAAAAACCTTTTAGCTACAATATGTACGGCGGAAACACATTTTATGGCGAAGCTTAGATTGGATCTGACCAATGACGGGTCTGGCTTCATTACCCCCCCCCCCTGTATCCCAAAAATTTCAGTCAAATATTAATAAAACTTTCACTATTAACAAAATTTTCATTTATAAAAAAAATTGAATACAAAATATCACAAAAAAAAAAAATTAACTAGATTCGGTCTACTTACTTTTATTTTCAAGGAATTGAGATGAAGATACGGGAAAAAATGATAATTTTGGATTCAATATGCTTTATACTGTCAACTGCGCCCTCTATTTTAATTTAACAAAAATTAAATTTAAAAAATTAGAAAAGGGTTATAACCGTTAGATTATTTATTTGAAATTTGTGCCCCTAAAATTGATACGCCATGACAAGTGCCCTCTTTGTCCCCCCTAAGGCTGTCTCTGGGCATTGCCCCCTGTTGTTCAGAAAATTCACCTCTCTTACCTTTTCTGTTTAAAAATCACTGTTTATATCGCGCCCAATGACCTCCTGCGCAGATACATCCGGCCCAAATTTGGCCAAGAAGATTTTTTTTTCTATTCCTAACCTCCACTCCTTCCATACTCGTCAGGTTTGAAAGATTCGGTTATGACACCTTCATCCATCATAACTTAAGTAGATATGAGCTGGCTATTTAAATTCAAACTGTTTTTCGTAAGACAAAGCAAAACATATTTCGACCAAAAAATGTATAACAAATTTACAACACTGATCCCACAAAGGCTCCGTGGCCTGTACAGGAGGGGGTAAATATACATACTATTTAAACATTTACTTACAAACAATAAATATAAAAGGAGAGAGAGGGGGAGGGTGAGGAAGAGATAGTGGAGAGGAATTTACGAAATTATAATAATTTATTCTACTTAAGCGATTTAATTTTAAGAATTTAAATGAAAAATTGCACATAACCAAAATGTTTTACAAGTCTTTGAAGGTACGAAACGAATACCGTTTTCAAGCCGAATCAAGTATTCCAAACAATCCCAAAAATCCTTTAAAAACGCATCAAAAATTCATTTATATGCATATTTGTTATGTTTTTACGAGTTAGACGAAAATTTAGGAGGTGGGGGTGGGATAAAACCCCTTAAAACCCCTTTGATACGGCCTAGATTAGGTGTAGCCTACAATTTTAGTTTAAGTTTAGAAGTCCAGGATCACCTTCTCATACTAGTGAATAGTGTTATTTTGCAGCCTTAAAACTCCTTAATGACATCGAAGTTGAAGATCTTCTAGTTGCTCTACCGGCTGTTATTTTCGAGCTATACTATAAAATACGTATAACTTTGATGTTAAATATATTTTTTTATTATTGAGCAATTTGTGATGACAATGACAACTTGTGTTGACAACTTGGGATGACAAAATTTGTAATGACAGTGAGCCTCTGTAAGTCCCAAACATTGGGTTTCTGGCTTTCTTTGAAGCTGCTACGATAAGAATACCGTTTTCCATTCTGACAAAGGATGAATCCTAATTATTTGGCTTTTCTTTTCTTCTTGTTTGGATTATTATGGTATTACATACAATTTGACAGGAAACTAAAGGATTGAAATCAAATAGTACAGTTAGAGTAAGCAGAATTTTAATATGCTGAGGGCAACGGGGCTATTTCCCTGATAAAACACAAAGGATGAAGTAAATCTACTTTACCTGAGAAGGTAACCGTGTAGCTGAAGAAAAGTGGATGATGCACAGGAAAGAACTTTTTCAGCATCCAGTAATGTTGAAGTTGCTGAGCGATTTTTTTTCCTGGATTTGATTGATGGCTTTATTATACTAGTGATAGGGGTATACTTATTATATCCTTTTCATACGAGTGAATACGTGTTATTTCGCAGCCCTAAAACTCGTTAATGAGGTTTTTGTTAAGGTGATTGATTTTTATAAAGTTACGTGTCATTGCACGGGGGAAAGCTTCAAGGACAGGGTGATGGAGACACAGCATTGTTTCGCATACCTGTATAAAAGAGCCTCCCTGAGAGAGTTGCCCCACGGCAAAAATAAAGCAGAACCAACATTTTTCCCTCTTTGAGCATTTTGTGTCCTCTCATCCCCTTGTAAATATATTTTGTTTCCATCTACTATCCTTCAGTTTCCACAAAGTTGTCAACTTTCACACTTTTCGTGTGCAATGCACTCTGTTTGCACTGTGCGGACCGGAATGGCACTTTTTACTATTTCTCCTAAGAAACGATGATAGAAAAAGTATTACCGAAATAAAAACTTAAATAAAAAATTAAATTATTTGAGTGGAAAAGGTACAACTGTTTTCCAGAACGATCTCTGTTGTCTCTGCCTGTCCCGTCCCCCAGTCGTCTTTCCAATATTTAAAACCATTTAAGAAGAAGTAGATCAAATCAAAATCAAATTAACAAGTGAAAACGTGGAAATTCAAATTAAATAAAAAATAAGTTAAGAGCTATTTGGCGCAACCATTCTTTGGAGATATAATAAAGAATTTAGTTTACTATTATTCATGGAATTCTGTGTAGTTATTTATGGGTCCCAACTTCTCCTCGATCGACATTGTAAAAACATCGAGATGCAGTGTAATGTCACTTATATCATTGATAATTTTTGCAAACTATTGGTGTTATTTTGAAACGTTAGCAAATTTAAATTTACACTTCTGTGTTGTATGGATAAACTACCCAAAAAGACATTTTTCTCTGATTTACATGATCTAAAATACCCCTTTCGCAAAACTCTGGTCTCATTCGCATTTATTCATGTTCATTAATATACTCAAACTTACTGTACCCAAAGCAAAGTAGTACATTCGCCAAATAAGCAGCTATTTCCCTACTGGGAATGTACCCAGAAAATATGAAAAATTTCATATGAAAATTGGGAATAAAATTTCAAGAATAGGAAAGAAGGAGAAAAACCAGATAAAGAAGAAGAAGAATTGGCTTTAATATGCTAGTGATAGGGGTATACATATTATATCCTTTTCATACGAGTGAATACGTGTTATTTCGCAGCCGAAAAGAATTTTTGCGACTAAGAATGTATTCACTAATTTTTTGCTGCGATAGTAATTGACTTAGACTACAGTGAAGTCAGCTATAGTTCATAATTGGTTACTTGGACCTCTAATATTCCTTTCAAATCATTTGGAGAAATTGAAGACAAAACTTTATCTAAAGATTTGATAAAGTCAACAATAATTCAGTGAAAGGTCCAAGCGATCAAAATTAAAGCCTGCAAATTTTTAGCAATGTATTACCTTTTAGCTATAAAGAGAACGAGAATTATTATCTAACTCGTTATTTAGAGGTTCGTTTAAGGAGGAAGCCCTCCTGACTTAATTTTAAATACATTTGACAAGTTTCAGTTAATATGTTTAATGATGAAAATATAACAGTTCAAAATAGGGATGAAATCTTTTAATCGAAAGTGAAATAAATATAAAATATTTACCTGGATATTTCGGACACATATACAGTGTCCATCATCAACAGTAAAGATTCCCATATGGAATTCGTGCCTTTTTATTAATTTTAATGTGTAATTAGCCATTTTCATTACTTACAGGTGATGATGACATTCTTGAACCCGTGGTTGAAATACAAAATGGACACGAAAAAGGAATAACTGTGACAAACCCTAACATTCACCAGAATGCCAACCTAAAACAGGCAAGAGCCCGCTATTCATACCAATTTCCCCTTCCAATGGTGACAATCCCAGACCAAAATTTATTAGAAAGAGGTTCCGACTTCAAAGTTGGCAATGAGGATCATAATACTTTCTTTGGGAGAATGATTGCTTACAGACTACGTCTGCTAAATCCCGAACATAGCCAGAAAGCAAGAAATGCAATTTTAGACATTTTAGACGAAGCAGAGGAAAAGCAAAAAGAAGATGATAAGAAAATGAAAGATCAAGAAACTCAAACTCAAGAAGAACTGGCGCGGGAAGAAGGCAAAGTTAGAGTAACAAGTAAAAGTTATGCTAGTCATGAACACAATCAGACTTGGGAAAAAATCCAAATAGAAGTACAAGCAAGTGAGGCTTATGAAGTGAATGTAAGTGAAATGAGTAATAAAGAAGATCCAAATCTAGAGAAGTAACTTTTCAGAAACAAGATTTGAGAAGACCCTTCATCGATATTAGAGTACAAAATAAATCAAATTTATGAAGAGGCTATAACTGAAGGGACTAGTGAAGAGGTTCTGAATCCTGAAGCACTGCTGCTTTAACTTTGCAACCATAAAGATAAAGCTGCCACTTGAATTCAAAACAGTTGTGTACAAGAAAAAACGACTATATAACCACTTCTTGAAGTTTCTTCTTCATTTGTTGCCTCATAATTTTAATTTTAAAATAGAATTTAGCATTTGCGGTCTTCTCAGACTGCCAACTGGAATTAAAGAAGGAACAGATCAAATAACTGAAGGAACTAGTGAAGAGGTTCTGATTCGTGAAGCACTGCTTATTTAACTTTGCAAACATAAATATAAAGCAGTCATTTAAATTCAAAGCAGATTGTGTACAAGAAAAAACATCTGAGTAAAACTACCTCTTGAGCTTACTTTTTCATTTGTTAGTTAATAGTGCATATTTAGTTTTGAAATGGGAATTGGCATCTGAGGGCTTCTCAGGCTGCCAACTGGAGTTAAAGAAAGAGCAGATCAAACTCATGATGATAATATAACTGAAAGGACTAGTGCAGAGGTTCTGATTCGTGAAGCACTGCTTATTTAACTTTAGAACTATGAAGATAAAGCAGTCATTTAAATTCAAAGCAGATTGTGTACAAGAAAAAACATCAACTCATGATGATAATATAACTGAAGGGAATAGTGAAGAGGTTCTGATTCGTGAAGCACTGCTTATTTAACTTTAGAACTATGAAGATAAAGCAGTCATTTAAATTCAAAGCAGATTGTGTACAAGAAAAAACATCTGAGTAACTTCCTCTTGAGGTTACTTTTTCATTTGTTAGTTGATAGTGCATATTTAGTTTTGAAATAGGATTTGGCATCTGGGGGCTTCTCAGGCTGCCAACTAGAGTTAAAGAAAGAGCAGATCAAACTCATGATGATAATATAACTGAAAGGACTAGTGCAGAGGTTCTGATTCGTGAAGCACTGCTTATTTAACTTTGGAAATATAAAGATAAAGCAGTCATTTAAATTCAAAGCAGATTGTGTACAAGAAAAAACATCTGAGTAACTACCTCTTGAGGTTACTTTTTCATTTATTAGCTAATAGTGCATATTTAGTTTTGAAATAGGATTTGGCATCTGAGGACTTCTCAGGCTGCCAACTGGAGTTAAAGAAGGAGCAGATCAAACTCATGATGATAATATAACTGAAAGGACTAGTGCAGAGGTTCTGATTCGTGAAGCACTGCTTATTTAACTTTGCAAACATAAAGGTAAAGCAGTCATTTAAATTCAAAGCAGATTGTGTACAAGAAAAAACATCTGAGCAACTACCTCTTGAGGTTACTTTTTCATTTGTTAGTTGATAGTGCATATTTAGTTTTGAAATAGGATTTGGCATCTGGGGGCTTCTCAGACTGCCAACTGGAGTAAGACCTAGCCCGCCTATCAAAATTAAAAGCAAATTGTAAACAAAAAAAAATTTCTAAGCAGCTATATTTTGAAGTTACTACCTTGTGTGTAAAATAATTATTCGTCAGTGCATACAATATTTGAGAGTATAATTTAGCTTTGAAATGGGATAAGTAAAAAAGGAGATACCTTGGAGGCTTTCAAACCATATAATGGATGCAGAACGTGAAATATATCAAACTTATAAAGGAAATACAAATGAAGGGAATTATGAACGAAAATCTTAAATTTCTGTGTCACCAATCTGTGTCAAGGAAGTCAAAGCAGATGATGTACTGCGAAAAGATGTTCCGAATATCTACATCTTAAAGTTACTTCTATATGTGTTATATGATATTGCATATTCAGTTTAAAGATGAGATGAATAAAAAAGAAGACATTTCAGAGAGTTCTCGGACTTCAACAAACCTATTCAAGAGGATCGATAGCAATGAACAATGCGTTTAAGTCAATAGCATAGGAAATGTAAATAGTGCGTTGTAATGTCCCATACCATGGGCCCCCTTCAGAACCGTAATGGTTTTCAGTGTTTACTTTTTTCTTTATCGCCGTCTTACTTGAATAAATCTACATTTATTCTAATCGAAGTTCTTCAAAGACGAAGAATTGATTTTTGTCCAGTATGGTAATTTCCGTCGCTACTAAATGTAGACATAATGGACTCCATTTTTCGATAGAAACTTTTGAATATAATTTTTCGATAGGACCTTTCGTATTGGGGGGGGGGTATTTTTACGGAGGGCTTATAGAAAAACTTTCAAAACAATTTTATATCCATTTTTATGACGTTTACGGGTCAGACGGAATTTTTGGGGGAGGGGGTCATTCCCTGCCCCTTAACCCTTTCTACCTTAAGCCTTTTTTTCTCAGTCATTTTCTTGCTTGAAGGTATTTATGTGTCTATTCCAGTCAGAGTTCTTTAAAAATCAAGAATTATTTTCGTTCAGTAAATTCAATCTGCGTGACTGCTAAATGTAGGAAAAATCAGACTCAATTAAGGGCCATTTAAAGGAATTAATTTACCTTATACCTTTTTCACAACGCTTTTCTTGCCTGAAGATGTTTATGCGTATATTCTAGTCAGAAGTTCCTTAAAAACACAGCATTGGATTTTGTTCAGCGTAGTTAATTTGCAAGGATTCTAAATGGAGGAAACACACGGACTCTACTTAGGATCTTTTAAATCAGTCCTTGTCCTACTTGAAAATTTTTATGTTTATTATTCCAGCTGAAGTTCCTTAAAAACAAAGAATTATCTTGGTAATTGTCTTGCGTGACGATATGTCATGTTTATATTTCGGTCGAAGCTCCTTAAAAAGAAAGAATTGATTCCTGCTCAATAAGGGCAATTTACGTCTTGCGTGAAGATGTTTAATGCATATATTCCAGTCAAGGTTCCTTAAAAACAAGAAATTGATTCTTATTCAGCAAGGACAATTTTTCTGTATGCAAGGATTTACCAATAGGCCCATTAGACCCGGGCCTAGGGACGCACAAAGCCCCAAAACTGGAATGATGTGATTGATTGTCAAAGTGCCAGGTGTACTCCGCCGCCGCGCTGCCTATTCACAGAAAAGTGATTTTTTAACAACACAGGAATTCCGTGGACAGTTGTAAACTGTCAGATGTTGCCCAGAATTTCGGTATCGCCTCTCACTCTCATTAGTTTTGGGAAGCACTGAACGTTCTATTCAGTGCTTCCACTATCCCCGAAGTTTCGGAATTTCCCAGAAAATCTCGCAAAAACTGAGCGGCGAAAATGCTTGGGCCTAGAAGGGTCAAAGCTTTAAATCCGATCCTGTTTACCTGACTGGTAAATGTAAGGAAACGCAGAATCCATGGATGACAATTTAAACGAATCCTAAAAACCTTTTTTTCTCAGTCTTATCCTAGCCTGAATGTCTTTTTTTGAATTCCATTATAAGTTCCTTTAAAAATCCCTTTTTAAAATCCCAGATCATTCAAACAGATTCCAGTTACATTTCTTCTTAAGGCTTTGCCTCGCCTGAAGATATTTATCCTTATATTCCAGTCAATGCTCCTTAAGAACCAAGAATTGATTTTGTTCAGCAAGGTTAATCTTCATGGCTGCTCAATGTGGGGAAACACCGACTCCATGGAGAACCGTTTAAACGGATTCTATCTGCCTTGTGCCTTACCTAGCTTGAACCTATTTAGAACAAGAATTTGTCTTTTTGTCACTTAGTTCGAATTGTGGGGCTGCCAAATTTAATGCGGTCCATTGAAGACAAGAGGATTTAATTCGCCTTGCCTTTTTTTCTTAGTCCTCGTCTTGCCTGAAAATATTCTGTTTATGCGTCTGTCGAAGTACAAGTTCCTTAAAAACAAAGAACTGGTTGTTGTGTAGAAAGGTTAACTTGCGTGGTTGCAAAATGTAGGAAAACTACGGACTCTGTGGAGGACTATCTTGACGGATTTCATTCACCTTTTAATTTCCAGGCTTTTGCTAGCCTGAAGATATTTGTGTTAATATGCAGTTCGAAGTTCCGCAAAAAAACAGAGAACGGGTTCTTGGTAAGCGAAGTCAAAGTACATGGTTGGTAAATGTTGGAAAATACGGACTCTGTGGAGAACTGTCTAAACGAAATTCAACTTATTCTGTGTCTAAACTGATTCCATTTATCCTTTTCTCCTTTTTTGTCAACCCTGAAGATATTCATGTTTATTTTCCATTCGAAGTTCCTTAGAAACAAAGAATTGATTCTTGTGTGATAAATTGGCGTGACTGTAAAATGTACGAAAAACACGGACACTGTTGAGGACTAGCTGAAGTAATTTTATTCACTTTTTATTATTTTTTTCTAACGCTTTATCTTGCATGAAGATATTTATCTTTATGTACTGTTCGAAGCTCCTTAAAAAGCAAAATATTAGTTCTTGTTCAGTGAGGTCAGTTTCTGTGCTTGCTAAATGAAGTAAAAAACAGAAACTCTATGAAGGACCAGATTTCATTTACCTCTTACTTTAATCTCAGGCTTTGTCTTGCCTGAAGACAATCATATTTACACACTCTTCGAAGTTCTTTAAAAACAAAAAACTAGCCATTGTTTGGTAAGGTCGATTCGCGAGGCGTGGACGAAAATATAAACAATTTTCATATATCTTTTATTCTGTCTTTGTCTTACTCGATGATTTGTTTTTATTTGTATTCCATTCGAAAGCCTTTAAAAATAAACCAATCAATTTTTGTTCAGTGAGGTCAATTTGGACGGATGCGAAACGCAGGAAAAATTCTGACTCAGTGCAAAAATATCTGAATTGATTGTCTAAACGGTACTTTTACGATATACCCCCCTCATTTCAAGTTGTCCATGCACTGATAATCAGATTCTTTCGCTAGTTTCTTTTAACTTAGCATAAGAAAAGGCAAAGAGAATTGACAGAATAGATGGGGAATATATAATTTGGGGGTACTTTAATGAAACACCCCTACTTAATATTCTTCTAATATGTTTTTCTGACGCTCAATCCTAATGAACTATGCCCAAGTATGATAAAAATATAAAACAAATTTGGGCTATATATTTGCACATTATGGGGGGGGGGTAAAGTATAGCGGGTCTGTGTGTCTAATGTGTTAGGTAATTATTCTTTATATGTTGTAGTAAGAATTGTTTTGTAAGTTCACACTGTCCAAATACTTAACCCCTACCCCTAATGTACAGATATATAGCCCAAATTTTATATATCCCATTTATTCTGTCACTTCTCTTTGTCTTGTATCACGGTAAGCTGAAAGAAATTACCAAAAAACAGGTTCTGCAATGCGTAAATGAATGAGCAACTTGAGCGGTAAGGGGTATTTCCGACAAGTACCAAATTAATCTTACAAGAAAACAATATTAAAAGAAAAGGAAAACAATTAAGTAAAATTAAAAACAGGTTCGATACAACATATTTGCTACATTCAGGTGAATATAAATACTTTATCTAATAGAGTTTCGCCGTTATACGTTATCCATTTCCTTGGGTTTTCTTTTTACCCATTTCATTTAATTGATCAATCTTTAGGAAAAATACTAACGCAAAAAGGGTTCAAAAGTTTAGTATTCTTTGTAAATAACTATGAGGTACTAAATGAATAGCCTTTGATTCAAAGTAAAAAGTAAATTTGACTAAAATTAAAAAAAGGTTTTTTGAAAGGAGCGTAAAGAGCACCATGAACACTTAAAAGGAAAGTAATTTATCCCATAAACAAAGGGGGCTGCCACCCCCTCCATTTCCCAGTCCATGAGCAGAAGTTTGACGAATGCTCTCCTGAAAGTAGAATGCAACATATTTAGCCACTTGGTAGTTGCAATTATTTTATTTGTTATTTGTCTTACGAAACATTTGGACGGAGCTTTTTTTACGTAGTGAGCTTTTAGTGCTAGTAAAGGTCATAAACGTCATCTATTTATATGAAATATGGTATTAATTTCAGTTGGAAACTTTATTAGAGTGGAAAAGAGATGGGTGCAACTGAATCTCGTGAAGGTTGTGGCCTTTTCACAACCTAACCAAGGGGCATATACATACAAAATATAAATAAATAACAAACAAGCAAGGAAATCGAATAACAGAACAAATTACTAGCACGCACAGAAATAAAATGGAGTAGGCACTAGGAGAAACAGTAGGAGTAGAGTTTATAGTAGTAGTCTTAGCTTTAATAGCAGTAGTAGCATTAGCAATAATAATAATAATAGTAGCAGTGGTATTAGTTGTAGGAGTTGAAACAGTAGCATTATGATGTAAATATTGTCTTTCGGTTAGTTCAAAATCCCCTATAACAAACATTGTAAGTCGTCAAGCTATTAGTCAGCGCCTTTGAATCTATTTCTAGATTGAGGAATGCAATATTCTTGAATGTCAACGGTAGTCCTTAAACTATAACGTAATACAGTAATATTCTACTAGCTCGATGATCATCGGTGTATGATAGCTTTAACTAGCTTCTGTAGTGAATGTAAAGCTGCTACGGCTTACAAACTGTAGTGTACCCAAGATTTGCTGTAAGAACCACTGTTTATCAAAAGTAAACATCAGGTTGTCAAGCGAGCGATTTTAACAGGCCCTTATCTATTGTCCGAATTTTTACAGAAATTTTTTTTTTTTTAGTTAAATTCTTTGTTGATGGTTTCAAAAAAATCTTCCCACTTCATCTGCTTTCCTCGCTAGTAACAATTTTTTCTCTAAATATAATTATTATAATTGTACTTACTCCAGTTACCTTACTTGGTAAGCAAAAATATCGACTTGATCAGGTTTTCTTTGTACCATCCTTCACTTCTTCGACCACATTTTTCCTATTTTAAGTGAATTAGTTCTTCTTTCCATTAATTTTGGAACCCAGTCTCACATCCTGGATTAGAAAACTCGAAGTTGGTTCACTTTGCTTACATTTTCACCTAAGACACTAAATCATCTCCAATTCAGATGTAAAATCACATTGGTAATTTTAAGCATTTTATCTCTAACTTTATATTCATTTGTTAGAAAAACATCTATACTATCATCGGGACGTAGAGGTTTATCACTTTAAAGTTTCTTTAATATATTTACGCGTAGCAACTGACGAGCTTCGACATTACTTTGATCAGTGAACTATAGTCTACAGTGACTATATCGCTACATCCAATGACAAATAATTTATTGCGGAATATCATAATAAATAATCACAATATATAAAACTATAAATTAAAATGAGTGGTGAAATATTGTCAGGATGATTTCCTGTATCGTTGTGTTGCTCCGGGGTTGTATGGCTGTAGCTTGTTGCTGTGCCGTGTGTCGTGCTTGTTTTGTGTAATATTCGGTGGTAAGATATCGCGATGCTTCTGTGATGAGAGAAAGCCATGTCCGAAGCCCATTAGAAGTTCGTGTCTCCTTGTTTCAAGCGTTGTTAGACCTGACAGAACAAGACATTCTTTATAAGGTAACAGTGTATCCCCCAAAATCACTCGCAATGCACGCTTTTGCATTCCCTCAAGTTTGTTAATTTGATCTTTTGTGAGACCAGCGTGCCAGACTGGGCTTGCATATTCTAGAATTGGTCTCATGTGAGTTTTATAGTAAGTAAGCATTGCATGTTTGCATAGATTAAACCGGCGTAATTTTGCCAAAGACCTTAGCAGAGGGATAATTTGGGAAATTAAATGATTTATATGGTCGTCCCATGTCAATCTATCGTTAAAAATGACACCCAGAATTCTCATTTTCTTAACTACTGGTATACCTACTTCAGGTAAATCTGGTACTCTATACTTTAAAAATGAAATCCTCATTATTTCTGATTTCGTTCTATTTATGGTGAATTTTTTTGCTGAAAAATCTCGCTCCAATCTCGTTACCATTTCCTGCAGGTCTAGGATTTCGTTCTCCTTCTGTAGCACTATCATTGTTAAGTCGTCTGCAAACTTTGCGCGATCTTTGTGCCACGTAGCTATCATGTTGCAAAGTAACAAGAATAGGGTAGGGCCTAGTTTAGTTCCCTGAGGTATACCACATGTTAGGGTCGTCGTATTTGACAGCTCGTTTTTGTATTTGGTCTTCTGTTTTCGTTCAGATAGGTCACTTTCAACTATCTTGATTAAAAAAGGGTGAAAACCTTCCATGCATTTTAATATTTCCTCATGGCTAGAGGTATCAAAAGCCTTCCTGACATCTTCTTGTAGAAATTCAAAAAATGCCTCATTACTTTCAAGGTGGGCTACCATTGTTTCAAAAATTTTACAAGGTAGTGGCTTGTACTACACCCCTGTTGGAGGCCGTATTGTAGGGGGTTCTATTATTTCACTCAGTCCTTGTAGTAGCCATTTGTTTAGGAGAGTTTCATAAACTTTTGATAATAATGGAGTTAGAAAAATTGGTCGCAGATCGCCCAGTTCTTTGGGGATCATGATTTTCAGGACGGGGATAACGACCGCCACCTTCAGTGGCTCTGGAAACATTCCTGTGATCAGGGACTGGTTAATGATACAAGCAATGGGTTCTGATAAGTAAATGGCATTTTCTTTGAACGGAGTTGGTGGCAGATCCGCCGGGTGGGTTGATTTACGTTTGATATTTTTTCTAGGACCTTGAAGACACATCGAGGCAAAAAGTTCTTGTTTCAGCTCTCGGCTTAGATCTGAAAATTTCTGAGAACCACTCATTTAGATCATTTGCAGTGACGTGTATTCCCTCTTCCGTCCTTATGTGGAAAGTCGTGGAGCGTTGAGGGCTTGTTAATTCTCGAAGTGAAACGTATGGGACTCTGAGTTAATTATTTTGGATAGTTTTTGACCATAGGCCTTTTCTGCTTTCTTACATTCGTTCACAACGATATTCCTCATTTTCTTCCAGTGTTCTCGGTTTCCTGACTTGCGCAATCTGTTTCGCTTTCTGATAAGTTTCTTGGTCTCGGGTGTGACCCATGGTTTGCCAGCAGAAGATTGTTTTATAAGTTTCTCTGGAAAAAAAGAATGGTAGGCATTGGTCATTTCAGAGTTGAAAAATTCTATCATCTGGAATGAAACTACCCTGACTCAAGATTGGCTTTGAATGAAACCAAACCTGCCGAAAAAATGATAAAATAAGCATTTAATGCAAAATTTTGCGATTCATTCAATTTTATCACCAGAATTTACACTTTACGTAAAAACACCAACTTTTTTCTTCAACCTACGCTGCACACTAGGTTTTTTGAAAACTAAACTGGTTCTTTTGATAAGTAACGATAGTCACGTTATTCAGGTAATCACGGTTTTTCTCACTCAAACCGTAGAAAAATTCTCGCAGTTAGGATCACAGCTCTATTTTCTTTTTCTACAAAATTATAAAACATCACATATGTTCTTACCGCACACAAGAATGTTGTTTAGGAAATGGAATGTTTGGAAAATGTCTTTTTCCAAATTTGATTATGATTATTTAAAATGTTAGTTTCTATTTCAGTTACTACAGTTTTTTGGTCTTGCCGGAGTGACGATCGCCATCTCCTTATGGAGGCAAATTGAATTGGCACAAAAATCAGAGGAAAAAAAAACCTTAGAACCTCTAGAAAAAATGTATAAATGTATAGATAAAAATTTATATGAATCTTTATAACAGAAATAGAAAAATACAAATTAGAAACTAGAATTCGACAATTAAAACTACCTTTAAAATGAAAACAAAATCAAGAATCAAAATCAATTCCTTCTTCCAAGCTCTGCAGCATGCGGAGTCCCTGCTCCAGGCCAGGTATAGTTGTATCTCCAAGTCGGAGTTGAGGTGCCGATTCATTACTCGCATCATCAGCTAAACTGAACAAAGGCGTCGCCACACTTCTTTCACTATAAAACCAACAGGAGACGTTTCATTACAACAACAAACAGAAACAGTCTATCTGAAAATTATCCTGGGAAAAACAAAAAAAAACTCTAAAGGAGGGGAAAGGAGAGCGACAATTCTATAACAGTTGCAAAAATAGTCAGATTACATGGAAAACCTAACAAATCACACCACAAATCGTGAAAAACTCAATGTTTCAGGGTAACGGGTAGGTCTAGATGCCTTTCTATATACACCCATGAGATGATTATTTATACATATCTACAAGAAGATAGAATGAATTCTGAAATCATAAAAAAAAGCAACAGCGTTTCACAGCTAGTTAAGTGGGACTGTCATATTTTGAAAACCAAGAAACAGTCATCATTATTTCTGACAAAAGAAACCCAAGGCTACTGAGTCAATGCACATCGACAGAGAGCAAAACCGATTACACTTCAGTTCAGCACGGCTATATGGATTCCTATTACTCCCATGTATGCTCATTAACGTTCCTGGTTAGTCACATCAAAATTCATTCAGTTGACCTAAAAAAAGATTTTGCATCTGAAGCCCCTTCTTTGAAGCTATCATGAATATTTTGTAATAACTGATGATAGTTACGAAAAATTTGTGTGATGGGGAGGAGGGAGGTAATGCAAATTGATAACACTGATCTGTTTTAATATAATTATTGAGAGTGTCATTATGATAGCAGTTTTGTTACTCTATCTCAAACATTAAGAACAGAAACATCAATTCTCTGGTGTGGCATACATTGCAGGGACTTTATTTCACAGACCCCTAGGAGAAGGAGCGGTTTAACACAGTGTTTTCTTGTTTTTTTCGTGTTTGTAAAGATAGGATATTCATAAATAGAAGCGCAAAAATAAATGCAAAAGACATTTCCCTACAAAAGCTCTGTAGGCTGTAAAAGAGGAGGGAGATCATATGTTATTTAACTAAAAAGAAGACATGGAAAGATAAAACTAGAATGGAACACTAGAAGGGAGTCACAAATGGCCAAAGGCAAAAACCTTGCATCAACCACTAAACAGGCTTCAGCCTATCCTGAGCACACCTACCCTAAGGGGAATAAAATCAAAGAAAATCCAAAGAATTAATAACAATTTCTGATTACATAGTTGTATTTCGAAATTTGATATAGTTTCAAATGAAATTTGACCTAACCTAAGAGATGGAAATTTGAATATAATTTACTTTTGAAGAAGATTAGACTGATAAGAGCAAAATATGAAGGAATACTAAGGGCCTTAGAGAGATTAACATGGAGCTGAGAATAAATAAAACATGCACTTAAAGATTAAACAAAACACAATAAATTGATTCTTGATCAAGTGATGTGTTAAATTCTCAAGCGATGAGCCTCCTGAATAAAATTGCATGCTTTATTATAAAACTGAAAGTGGTATCTGGGGAAAGAGAAAAGTTGACATCGGATAATAAGAAACACGAGACTAAATAAAACAATGAAAGACAACTCTCAAAAAAGTAAATAAAATATGATAAAGCCTTTTTTTTAATATCAAGACTCGTGCATAGAGTTATTGCAACAAAGTAATTTTTTTTTTTTTTTAATCGAACCAATACCGTCTTTAAGAGATTACATAGGCTAAAAAAACTAGTTTTCTTAACTGAAAGTAAGTAGCGACATTAAAACTTAAAACGGACAGAAATTACTCCGTATACGACATGGGTTGTCCCCTCCTCAACGCCTCGCTCTTTACGCTAAAGTTTTGTTCTTGGCCACAATTCTACTTTTTAAAACAATTAAAAATGTTAGCGTAAAGAGCGAGGCATTGAGGAGGGGAAAACCCATTTCATATACGGAGTAATTTCTGTTCGTTTTAAGTTTTAATGTCGCTCCTTACTTTCAGTTAAAAAAACTAGTTTTTTTATGTAATTTCTGAACGTTTTTGAATTAATGCATGTTTGATTTTGGCTCTCCACACATAAATTATTAAAATTAAATTTGTATATTAATTCCTTTTTGGCTAAATGGCTTTCTCTTAGTTTTGATTAGACACTTTTGAGAAATAAGGGGTGGGGAAGGAAGCCTAGTTGTCCTGCAATTTTTCGGTTGCATAAAGAGCCAACTATAAATTTTAATTTTTAACGAATGTTTTTACTAGTAAAAAATATACGTAACTTAAGAATTAACTTACGTAACAAACTTTTATATTCTTAAATTTTTATTATGTATATGAGGGGGTTTGTACCCTCGTTAATACCTCGCTCTTTACACTAAATCGTAAGTTTTGTCCCAATTCTTTAAGAATGACCCCTGAATCAGAAAGGCCGTAGAATAAATAGTTGAAATTACTAAAAATACTATAGCATAAAGAGCGAAGTATTTATCTCCTCCTAGCTACCTCGCTCTTTATGCTAAAGTATTTTCAGAACCTCTCATATGCGTGATAATCTCTGTTCGTTTTAAGTTTCAATCCTACTCCTTACTTTCAATTGAAAAAACTTTTCCATGTTTATTTTTTCATTGTTTTTTTTTATAGTAATTTTAGAAAATCCTGCGCCCTTTTCATTGAATTTCTGTTCCCCATGACATATTTCTCCAAGGAAAAATCCTCCCACATAGCCCCCTCCCCTCAACCCCACCCTCAAAACCAAAAAAAAATCCCCTGAAAATGTCTGTACACTTCCCAATAACCATTATTATATGTAAACACTGGGCGAGGTTTGTAACTTGCAGCCCCTCCCCCAGGGACTGTGGGGGAGTAAGTCATTTCCAAAGACTTAGTTATTATGGTTTTTGACTATGCGAAACGAAATGGCTATCTCAAAATTTTGATCCGTTGACTTTGGAGAAAAATGAGCGTGGGAGGGGGCCTAGGTGCCCTCCAATTTTTTTGGTTACTTTAAAAGGGCACTAGAACTTTTCATTTCCGTTAGAATGAGCCCTCTTGCAACATTCTAGGACTACTTGGTCGATACGATGACTCCTAGGAGAAAGAAAAAAAATAAATAAATAAACACGCACCGTGATTTGTCTTCTGGCAAAAAATACGAAATTCCACATTTTTGTATAGGGGCTTGAAATTTTTGCTATAGGGTTCTCTGATACGCTGAATGCGATGGTGTGATTTTCGTTATTCTATGACTTTTAAGGGGTGTTTCCCCCTATTTTCCAAAACAAGGCAAATTTTCTCAGGCTCGTAACTTTTGATGACAAAGACTAAATTTGATGAAACTTATATATTTAAAATCAGCATGAAAATCAGATTCTTTTGATGTATAATTTAGCATCAATATTCTGTTTTTTATAGTTTCGTTTACTATTGAGCCGGGTCGTTCCTTACTACAGTCTGTTACCACGAACTGTTTGATAGGTTTTCATCCAGAGAATGCCCAAGAATCAGACGATTTTTAGGTCTACTAAGAGAACTATTTGACCGATGTCTTTCTGATAACTGAGGACAAACCTGAGTCGCACAAGAAAAAAAATTATAGAAACTCGACTTAGAAACTGACTTAGAAACGTTTAGAATAAGATGCTTAGCATGAACACTCTCAAAGAAATTTACTAAATTTGAACAAAACTTAGAACCGTGTAGAATAAGATGCTTAGCATGTACACTCTCAAAGAAATCTACTAAATTTGAACAAAACTTAGAACCCTGTAGAATAAGATGCTTAGCATGAATACTCTCAAAGAAATTTACTAAATTTGAACAAAACTTAGAACCGTGTAGAATAAGATGCTTAGCATGTACACTCTCAAAGAAATCTACTAAATTTGAACAAAACTTAGAACCGTGTAGAATAAGATGCTTAGCATGTACACTCTCAAAGAAATCTACTAAATTTGAACAAAACTTAGAACCGTGTAGAATAAGATGCTTAGCATGTACACTCTCAAAGAAATCTACTAAATTTGAACAAAACTTAGAACCGTGTAGAATGAGATGCTTAGCATGTACATTCTCAAAGAAATCTACTAAATTTGAACAAAACTTAGAACAGTGTAGAATAAGATGCTTAGCATGAATACTCTCAAAGAAATTTACTAAATTTGAACAAAACTTAGAACCGTGTAGAATAAGATGCTTAGCATGTACACTCTCAAAGAAATCTACTAAATTTGAACAAAACTTAGAACCGTGTAGAATAAGATGCTTAGCATGTACACTCTCAAAGAAATTTACTAAATTTGAACAAAACTTAGAACCGTGTAGAATAAGATGCTTAGCATGTACACTCTCAAAGAAATTTACTAAATTTGAACAAAACTTAGAAACGTGTAGAATAAGATGCTTAGCATGAACACTCTCAAAGAAATTTACTAAATTTGAACAAAACTTAGAACCGTGTAGAATAAGATGCTTAGCATGAATACTCTCAAAGAAATTTACTGAATTTGAACAAAACTTAGAACCGTGTAGAATAAGATGCTTAGCATGTACACTCTCAAAGAAATCTTTTTTTTTTGGTGTTAGGCCAGAACACTTCGTATCGAAGAAGTTGTCATAGAAACTTCAAAAAGGGCTCATTCGATTGGAAACTGAAATGGCTACTGCCCTTTTTAATAGTCAAAAGTGATTGGAGGGCAACTAACATCCCTCCCACACCATCCATTTCCCCAAAATACAAACAATCAAAATTTTGAGATAGCAATTTTGTTCAATGCAGTTGAAGTTCCGGAAATTATGTATTTGAAGATGACAACCCCTCACAGCCCTCAGGGAAAGGGTTGTAAGTTACGCCCTGGGGGCATTTAAGGTTTATATAGAAAGGGTGATCGTCTAAACATCGGAGGGAGCTCATTGGATTGCAAATCAGAAGTTTTAAAGCCCTTTTTGAGATTCAACTTCAGAGGGATCGAAGGGTGGATACCCCTCCCCCTTTCACATAACTTGGATTTTTCCAAAAGACATCTGATACAAATTTTGAGATGGCACGTTGTTGTGGAAACTCCGAAAAAGGTTCATTCGATTGGAAATTGAAAGGGCTAGTACCCTTTTTAATGGTCAAAAGTAATTGGAGGGCATCTAACCCCCCTCCCACGTCCAGTATTTTTCCAAACACATATAATAAAAATTCTGAGATAACGATTTTGTCCAACATAGTTGAAAGGCCCAAAATTGATGTCTTTGAGTATGACAACTTCTCCTCATAGCCCTCAGAGAGGGGTTATAAGTTATCCCATGGGGACACATAGGTATATACACAATTGGTGATCATAAACATTCTAGAATGGACTCATTGGATAGGAAATCAGATGTTATAGTGCCCTTTTTAAGATTCAGAGTGATCAGAGGGTGGATACCCCCCACCCCCTCCACACAAACCTCGTATTTTCCCGAAATAAATCTGAGGTAAATTTTCAGATGGCCATTTATTGTCGTAGAAACTTCGAAAAAAGCCCATTCAATTGGAAATTGAAACGGCTAGTGCTCTTTTTAATAGTCGAGACTGATTGGAGGGCTACTAGCCCCACTCCCACGCTCACCATTTCCTCAAACGCATCTAATCAAAATTTTGAGATAGCCATTTTGGTCAACGTAGTTGAAAGAGCTGCAAATTATGTCTTTGAGGATGAAAACACCCCTAGAGCCCACAGGGAAAGGGTTGTAAGTTATGCCCTGGTGGCATATAAGGTATATAAAGAAAGAGTGATCGCATAAACCTCGGAAAGGGGTTCTCTAGATTGGTAATCAGAAGTTTTAGTTCCCTTTTTAAGATTCAGCGTGATTGGCGGGTAGATAGTCCCCCCCGCCTCATATTTTCCCGCCCTTGTTGAGAAACATCAACAAGAGCTAAGAGCTCATATGGCACTTGTGACGAGGCGAGAAGAGCTAAGAGCCAAGAGATCGTATGGTATGAGCTCCAACAAAATTCTATGAATCAATAGATTGATTTAAAAAGGAAAATAAGAGGCTTAATGCCGGTCAGGATTTAAAACAAGAGCTCTGAGACACGATGTCCTTCTAAATATTAAAATTCATTAAGATCCGATCACCCACTCGTAAGTTATAAATACCTAATTTTTTCTAATATTTCCTCTCCCTTTAGCCCCCCAGATGGTCGAATCTGGGAAAACGACTTTATCAAGTCAAATTGTGCAGCTCCCTGACACGCCTACCAATTTTCATCGTCCTAACACGTCCAGAAGCACCAAACTCGCCAAATCACTGAACCCCTCCCCCCAACTCCCCCAAAGAGAGCGAATCCAGTACGATTCTGTCAATCACGTATCAAGGACATTTGTTTATTCTATCCACCAAGCTTCATCCCGATTCCTCCACTCCAAGTGTTTTTCCAAGATTTTCCCCTCCAACTCCCCCCAATGCCAAAAGATCTGGTCGGGATTTGAAGTAAGAGCTCTGAGACATGAATTCCTTCTAAAAATCAAATTTCATTAAGATCCGATCATCTATTCGTAAGATAAAAATACCCCAATTTTCACGTTTTCCAAAAATTCCGGTTTCCCCCTCCAACTCCCCCCAATGTCACAGGATCTGGTCGGAATTTAAAATTAGAACTTTAAAGCACAAGATCCTTCTAAATATCAAATTTCATTAAGATCTAGTCACCCTTTCGTAAGTTAGAAATACCTCAATTTTCAAAATTACCCCCCCCCCCCAATTCCACCAAAGAGAGCAGATCCGGTCCGGTTATGTCAGTCATGTATCTTAGACAGGTTTCTATTCTTCCCATCCAGTTTCATCCTGATCTCACCGCTTTAAGTATTTTTTAAGATTTTCGGTCCCCCCAACTGCACCCCCCCCCCCCAATTACGCTTGATCCGGTTAAGACTTAAAATAAGAGACCTGAGTTACGAGGTCCTTCTAAATATGAAGTTTCATGAAGATCCGATCACTCCTTCGTAAGTTAAAAATACGTCATTTTTTCTTATTTTTTAGAATCAACCCCCCCCCCCAATAGAGCAGATCCGTTCCAATTATGTAAATCACGTATGTAAGACTTCTGATTATTTTCCCCACCAAGTTTCATCCCGATCCCTCCAATCTAAGCGTTTTCCATGATTTTAGGTTTCCCCACCCCAAACTTCCCCCAATGTAACCAGATCCGGTCAGGATTTAAAATGATTGCTTTGAGACACGATATCCTTCTAAATATCAAATTTCATTGAGATCCGATCACCCGTTCGTAAGTTAAAAATCCCTCATTTTTCTTATTTTTCAGAATTAACCCCTCCCCCAACTAACCCAAAGAAAGCGGATCCGTTCCGTTTATGTCAATCATGTATCCAGGACTTATGCTTATTTTTCCCTCCAAGTTTCATCCCGATCCCTCCACTCTAAGTGTTTTCAAAGTTTTAGGTTTCCCCCTCCCAACTCCCCCCCCAATGTCACCAAATCCGGTCGGGTTTAAAATAAGAGCTCTGAGCCAAGATATCCTTCTAAATATCAAATTTCATTGAGATCCGATCACTCGTTCGTAAGTTAAAAATACCTCATTTTTTCTAATTTTTCAGAAATAACCCTCCCCCCAACTACCCCAAAGAGAGCGGATCCGTTCCGTTTATGTCAATCATGTATCTAGGACTTCCACTCTAGGTGTTTTCCAAGTTTTAAGTTTCCCCCTCCCAACTCCCCCCCCCCATTTTCCCCAGATCCGGTCAAGCTTTAAAATAAGAGCTCTAAGACACGATATCCTTCTAAACATCGAATTTCATTGAAATCCGATCACCCGTTCGTAAGTTAAAAACACCTCATTTTTCCTAATGTTTCAGAATTACACCCCTCCAACTACCCCAAAGAGAGCGGATCCGTTCCGATTATGTCAATCATGTATCTGGTACTTGTGCTTATTTTTCCCATCATGTTTCATCCCGATCCCTCCACTCTAAGTGTTTTCCAAGATTTTAGATTTTCCCCCTCCAACTCCCCCCAATGTCATCAGATCCGATCGGGATTTAAAATAAAAGCTCTGAGACACAATATCATTCCAAACGTCAAATTTCATTAAGATCCCATCACCCGCTCATAAGTTAAAAATACTTCACTTTTTCTATTTTATACGAATTAACCGGGCCCTCGCTCCCCCCAGATGGTCAAATTGGGAAAACGACTATTTCTAATTTAAGCTGGTCATGTCCCTGATACGCCTGCCAAATGTCATCGTCCTAGCTTACCTGGAAGTGCCTAAAGTAGCAAAACCGGGACCGACAGACCGACAGAATTGGCGATTGCTATATGTCACTTGGTTAATACCAAGTGCCATAAAAACAGCTCATCCAGTTGGAAATAGAAAGCGCTAGTGCCCTTTTTAATGGTCAAAAATGATTGGAGGGCAAACAACCCCCCTCCCACGCCCATCATTGCCCCAAACCCATCCAATCCAAATTTTCATATAGCCATTTTGTTTAACATAATGGAAAGGTATGGAAATTATGACTTAGAGGATGACAACCTCCCCAGAGCCCTCAGAGCAAGGGTTGCAAGTTATGGTCAGGGGGAATATAAGGTATATATATAGAAATGGCGATGGTATAAACTTCAGAGGGGGCTCATTGGATTGGTAATCAGAAGTTCTAGTGCCCTTTTAAGATTCAGAGGGATTGGCGGGTAGATAGCCCCCCCCCCCCGCCTCATATTTTCCCGAAAAGCATAAGATAAAAATTTTGAGATGGCAATTTGTTTGTCTTAGAAACATCAAAAACAGCTCATCCAGTTGGAAATAGAAAGCGCTAGTGCCCTTTTTAATGGTCGAAAGTGATTGGAGGGCAAACAATCCCCCCCCTCCCACGCCCATCATTGACCCAAACCCATCTAGTCCAAATTTTCACATAGCCATTTTGTTTAACGTAATGGAAATGTATGAAAATTATGACTTTGAGGATGACAACCTCCCCAGAGCCCTCAGAGCAAGGGTTGCAAGTTATGGTCTGGGGAATATAAGGTATATATATAGAAATGGCGATGGTATAAACTTCGGAGGGGGCTCATTGGATTGGTAATCAGAAGCTCTAGTGCCCTTTTTAAGATTCAAAGTAATCGGAGGGTGGATATCCCCCCCCCACACCTCGTATTTTTCCGAGATGCAACTGATAGTAACTTTGAGACGGGCGTTTGTTGTCTTAGAAACTTCGAAAATAGCTCATTCGATTGGAAATTGAAAGGGCTAGTGCCCATTTTAATAGTCGAAAGTGGTTGGAGGGCATTTTTCCAAACACATCCGATAAAAATTTTTAGGCAGCCTTTTTGTTCAACATAATTAAAAGGTCTGAAATTATATCTTTGAGGATGACAACCCCTATAGCCCTCAAGACAAGGGTTATAAGTTATGCCCTGGAGGCATATAAGGTATATAGAGAAAGAGTAATCGTATAAACTTCAGCTGGGGCTCTTTCGATTGGTAATCAGAAGTTCTAGTGCCATTCTTAAGATTCAAAGTGATCACAGGGTGGATACCCCCACACCTCGTATTTTCCCAAAATGCATCTGATAGAAATTTTGAGATGGCCATTTGTTGTCGAAGAAACTTCCAAAATAGCTCATTCGATTGGAAACTGAAAGAGGCAGTGCCTATTTTAATAGCTGAAAGTGATCGGAGGACAACTAACCCCCTACGCCCACCATTTTCCCAAACACATCCAATAAAAATTCTGAGATAGCTTTTTTTTTCAACGTAATTAAAAGGTCTGGAAATTATATCTTTGAGGATGAAAACCGCCATGGCCCTCAAGGCAAGGGTTGTAAGTTATACTTTGGGGGCATATAAGGTACATATAGAAAGGGTGATCGTATAAACTTCAGCTGGGGATCGTTGAATTGGTAAATAAGAATTTCTAGTGCTCTTTTTAAGATTCAAGGTGATCAGAGGGTGGATATCCCTCACACCTCGTATTTTCCCAAAATACATCTGACAGAAATTTTGGGATGGCCATTTGTTGTCGAAAAGCTTCGAAAATGGCTCATTTGATTGGGAATTAAAAGAGGCAGTGTCCATTTTAATATTAGAAAGTGATTGGAGGGCAACTACCCACCCCCCCACCCACCCACCATTTCCCCAACCATATCCAATAAAAACTTTGAGATAGCCTTTTTGAAACTTCGAAAATAGCTCATTCGATTGGGAATTGAAAGAGGCAGTGCCTATTTTAATAGCTGAAAGTGATTGGAAGGCAACTACCCCACGCCCACCATTTTCCCAAACACACCCAATAAAAAAATTTTAGATAGCCTTTTTGTTCAACGTAATTTAAAGGTCTGGAAATTATATCTTTGAGGATGACAAGCCCCCATAGCCCTCAAGACAAGGGTTGTAAGTTATGCACTGGGGGCATATAAGGTATACATAAGAAAGTGTGATCGTATAAAATTCAGCTGGGGCTTATTGGATTGGTAATAAGAAGTTCTAGTGCTCTTTTTAAGATTCAATGTGATCAGAGGGTGGATACCCCTCACACCTCATATTTTACCAAACTACATCTGAAATTTTGGGATGGCCATTTGTTGTCGAAGAAACTTCGAAAATGGCTCATTAGTTCATGGCTCATAGCCTTTTAGTTCAACGAAATTCAAAGGTCTGGAAATTATGTCTTTGAGGATGACAACCCCCCATAGCCCTCAAGGCAAGGGTTGTAAGTTATGCCCTGGGGACATATAAGCAATATATAGAAAGGGTGATCGTATAACCTTTGGAAGGGGCGAATTGGATTGGTGATCAGAAGTACTAGCGATCTTTTTAAGATTCAGAGTGATCGGAGGGTTGATACCCCCCCCCCGCAACTCGTATTTTCCCGAAATGCATCTGATTTAAACTTTGAGATAGTCATTTGTTGTCCTAGAAACCTCGAAAACAGCTCATTCGATTGGAAATTGAAAGGGCCAGTGCCTTTTTAATAGTCGAAAGTGATTGGAGGGCAATCAACCACCTCCCTCACCCACCGTTTTCCCAAACACATTCAATCAAAATTTTGAGGTAGTCATTTCGTTCAACGTAATTGAAAGGACCGGGAACTATGTCTTTGAGGATGTCTCACCCCCCCCCCCCCGCATCCCTCACGGCAAGGTAAATTATGCCCTGGGGGCATATACGACAAATATAGAAAGGGTGATCATATAAACTTCGGAGGGGGTTTGTAGAATTGATAATCAGAAGTTCGAGTGCCCTTTTTAAGATTCAGAGTGATCCTCCCAAACCTCGTATTTTCCCGTAATGCATCTTATAGAAATTTTGAGATGGTCATTTGTTGTCGTAGAAACTTCGAAAAAGGCTCATTCAATTGGAAATTGAAAGAGCTAGTACCCTTTTTATTAGTCAAAAGTGGTTGGAGGACAAAAAGCCCCCCCCCACCACAACCATCAATTCCCAAAACAAATCTAATCAAAATTTTGAGATAGCCATTTTGTTCAGTGTAGTTGAAAGGTCTGGAAATTATGTCTTTGACAACTCCCATGCCTTCTCAAGACCAGAACATAATTTGCACTTTGCTGAAAAAAAATGGCTCTGGATTGTCAGTTTAGTATGCATATACAGATATATATTCCTTAAAGTTTTAATAATTTTCAATTTATTAAAGTTAAAAAATTTTAAGTGTTTTTGGTCTATTTAAATCATACAATAAGTAACCAAGTCAGACAAAAACGGGCAAAATTAACATGAGTAGGGCTGACAACCCCCATGCCTTCTCAAGACCAGAACATAATTTGAAACAAAATACATATAAAATGTTTTCACTTTGTTTTTACTTTTTTAATATGTTTTTACTAGATACACGAAGGGAGAAGTCCTCCCCCTTGCACTCCAATTACAGCCCGAGTGCCTGCTGCCATTTCCGAGAGTAACAAGAGATTGGAGGGCAAGCAGCCCTTCTCTCAAGCCAACTCAATTTCCAAACGCATCCAGTCAAAATTTTGAGACAATCATTTTGTTCAACATAGTAGAACCGTCCAGCAACTATGTCATAAGGGATATTAGACATGTCAACCCCCCACAATTATGCAACTGAACCATTATGCTTTAAAACTAAGTGTTGCTCCAAATTAAATAAAAAGGCATTCATTAAGTTTTATTTTCAGGTCAACTTCAGTGGCTATAAAATTAAATTACAAAATACTGTTTGTGTCAGGATTAAACATTGTTGAAAAGGTTCCTCCAGCATACAAATAGCAACCCATACTATGGATTCTTATTGAAAAAAACTGAAAAGATATAAAAAAAAAAAATTTCCATGAAAACGACAATGTCAATAAAAACAAACAGAAATTAATCTAAAAACCTTTTTCCACAAGACAGTTTTTCAAAGATAAGTATAGAGCTCCATTGAGCCAAGAATGAACAAAAATAAAGTCAAATAATCTTCCAAGCATAGAACTATCACAAATTACTATCAATAAATAAAAATGAAACTCAAAAGAAACAGAGATTACAATAAATAGCCGAATGAAACCCAAATCGAGCAAACATTAACATGAGTAAGGCTGATAACACCTATGGCTGCGCAAGACCAGAACACAATTTGCGCTTTACTGAAAACGAAATGCGTTTGAAATGTTTTCACCTTTCTAAATTTCATAAATGAAAATTATCAAAAGCTTAACGAATAAATGCGAGCACAGTTATTTGTTTGTTTTTTTAATAAGCGCAAATTGCGTTCTGGTCTTGAGAGGGCATAGGGGTTATCAGCCCTACTCATGTTAATTTTTGCTCGTTTTGAGTTTGACTCGGCTATGTATGGTAATTTCTGTTCGTTATATCACCAAAACAGCTTGCCGGATATGAACAAACATTGACGAGAAGACAAAACTAGCGCTCTACTTGTACTTTTCGAGCTCTACTGTCCCTCCTGGCAAACTAGGTAATGGGGGGGGGAGGGTTACATTCTCGTATTCAAGAAATATACCAGACCGAGCTGTCGAATTTCAAAAAAAAATTTGGCGGAAGGTGAGACCTAGTACAATCTATATTGTGGTTTTACAGCAAATGTACTAGTTTATCTTTTGTGGGGCTCGGAACTAAAATGACCTATGCGTAGAGGGCATGGGTACTCAAATTTTAGTCATCTGGGTATATACGAAGAGGGAATGTCATATCCCCAATTAAATTCGGTCAGAAGTTACAGTTACTGTCCTGTTTCTGGTATTCCATAATCCAGCGCTGGTTCAACCTCTGTAAGGGAAGACAAAGGGAGCAATCCCAAAGTTATTGTAATAAGCCCATTTAGCACAAGAGGATATAGCATTCCAGCCAAATTTTGTTGGAACAAAGGACTAAGTTAATATTTACCCTTTTATAATAGTCTGAAACTGATCAGGCCTCTGTGAAACAGCGGAAAGGAGTGAGGGTCGGAAATCTCCCTTTATCAGCCTAATTACTGTACGTTAATGTACAATCAGCAAAATCTCGTCAAAGGCTATAATTATAATTTCATGTGCCTGCTTAAAACCTAACTAAAAAGGTACATTTTCCAACCCATAAGAATAACCGAAGCTAGTGATTAGCACCTAGGAATTTTACTGCATTGGAAGTTTGGTGTGGCGGTTCAAAAGTCTATATTTTAGACCTTTTACTTTCTGGAAACAGAGGAAACTCAATTCCAAAATTTATCGTACAGAGTATCTTTTTCTACGAATAAATAAAAAAAGATCAGTGGGGCAGCCAACCTTTTTGAGAATCAAGGGTACGATGAGCAAAAACAGTTTGTAAAAAAGGGCTTCATTACTGAAAAGTAAAAAACAAAGTCAATTTCAACGTTTTATATTTAGAAAAGGGTAACATACTTATAGTATTCCTCAAAGCATGTTTCAAAACTATAATATTTAAAAAAAATATTATTTTTAGATTTAAGCTTGGGGATGAACGGCAATTTCGGGATAATGTAAGACAAAAACATAAGTATTTTCTGCTTTAAGTTTCCCCTTCCCTCCCATTTTAATACTAGCCGTGATTAAAAGTCATGTTACGAAAATATAAGCAAGTGACGAAGATAATAATAATGCTAATATGTTTAATATTTCTTTTTGCTAAGTCCACTTTTCAAAATCAGAGGTTATTATAAAAAAAAAAAATTCTTATAGAGTAAAAAAAGGCTGCTCCAAGGATAGAACCTTAAAATCAACAAAAAATGATCAGACGTGTTGGGGCCGAAACTCCCAAAATTTCATGCTTGAATTCAAGCTGTTGCAAAGACTATTGTGTTCATGTTCTGGTCTCTTTGAGAATAAATCAGTAAAATTCGCCTTCTTGTAGAATAAAAGAGCCCATATCCCAAGACTGAACCACAAAATACAATATGCATATTACAAGAAGTGTTTGGGGTTGCCACTCCCCAAATTCCCTACCTGTGTTCAGGATTTTGACATGAAGACTACTTCTTGTCTAAGCTTCCAATCAATGTTTAGGATATATCTACTTTCCAAGGACCACACATTAAGTGCAGCATGTTTCGTGGTTTAATCATATCCCAAGACTTCACTACAAAACACAATAAGCGTATTACAAGAAGTGTCTTCTGGTCTAAGCTTCCAATCAATGTTTAGGGTACCTACTTTACAAAGACCACAGATTAAGTGCAACAGATTTCATAGATACAAATGATAATCAAAAGCAAATTATACCTTTTTATAGTATGCTTGTCATCGGGGACGCCAAAACCACCGTAAATATGATTGGCTGTGTCTTCACATTGACCTTTCAGAGCTTCACATTTTTGCATCAGCTTTCTGCGATAATTTTTTACTCTTGTGTGATAAAAAGAACTCAACTCTCTTATCCCATGAACACCATTTTCGTAAAGAGTCCTCTCGAAAGGATCCTATAAAATACAAAATAGGTGAAAGATAAATTAGGTTAAAAAAAAAAACAATAATGGACAAGGGAAAAGCGGAAAAGGCTCTTCACGATCTATCGAAAACATCCCTATTAGGAATATGGAGAAAACGCGGAAATGGAGCTAAAGAGGCCATTTTTGAGGGGTCCGACCGTCAAAAAAAACATCGAATGTAACCCCTCAATAGCCAAAATTGTGTTTATTAAAAAACACGCTGATCACCGGGATGACGATTTTCTGGTCCGTGTAGATACATGGTGTTTACAAGGGACTTAATTTTCTGGGGGGAAAAGTTTCATGAGTTATCCACAGAACATTACCAACTGCCACAAAACGGTTATCCAACTACTACTGCTTCTAAGCATCTGTGACACTACTACCACTTTAATAATGCTACTAATTGCAACTACTAATTACGAATTGCTACTACTACTAATTGCAGAACCAAGTCGTCTGAGGTTAGGACATCTGCGCATACTCTTCGTCTACCCCTATCAATTCCAAGCTATTCTTTACTCTATCCCATGAAGTTTCAATTTCTTTTAAATCCTTTTTTTATGGGGGCTTCCCACCTCATTCTGGTACAACCTGCTTTTCGTTGGGTCCTTGATGGATTCCCAAAAAACAACAATCAGCTGTACGAAAGATGTGGTATTATCCCACTTTCTAGGGCTGTAATGAAAGCAAGTTTAAGATGGTTGATACTTTACAGTACAGTATAAATATACACACGAACAGTGGCGAAGAGTTTCTCCAGACATGAAAAATTCATAGCCCGCTATTTGGGAAGTTCCCAGACAGTCAGAGCATTAGTTTCTCGTCGCGATGCGCTAAAGATTTGTCATTGCGCGTGCGCAAAGGTGGGGATAAGAAGAGTGGTTTAGCTTGTGTGGTTTTATATGTGTTTCATATGACATTTAGCTAATGTTCGTATATATTTGTGCTGTGCTGAGCAGGTGAAAGATAATTGGTTGATAAGGTCAAAAGAAACGATTTAAAGGAAGAAGGAGCTCTAATCCCTCCCTCTCACAGGAAAGAGTAAAGAGGGGATCTCTAAATAGTGGAATAGAGGACTATGCGCAGTTGTACTGGTCTCAGACGGCTAGGTGCTACGATGAGTTTTCAGTATTAATAGCAATAGAAAAAAGCGATAGACGCCACTTAGTCGTTTCACTTGATAAAGTTTACTGTCTTCTATGAGAGATTAGCACAATCTTACTGTAAATACTGGGTCTTAACTATGTTGGGATATACTACTTAACTATGTTGGGATATTGGGATATGTTGGGATAACATAGACCTATGTTATAGGTCTTAACTATGTTGGGATATACTACTTAACTATGTTGGGATATTGGGATATGTTGGGATAACATAGACCTATGTTATAGGTCTTAACTATGTTGGGATATTGCTACTTTGAAAATGTAAAAACAAAAGATTACATAGTAATTTTAGTGCTGATACATTCTCATTTATTTGTTTGTATTAAAATACTTTAAACCACCGCCTTCGCCAAAGTTTCTTAAATCTAAAATAGAATACAAACTATTTGGTAGTTTATATTTATGAATATTCATTTCCTTTGTAAAATGCTCTTCACAACTCAACAACAATCTATATATATAAAAATAAGTTGTCTGTGTGTGGATCTGTGGATCAGGTGACGTCACCTGAAAAAACTGGATCAGGTGACAAAACTGAAAACTGAAAAAACTAAAAAAAGGCAAAAACTACAAAAAAAACTAAAAACTAATAAAAAAGCTAAAAACTAATAAAAAAAATATAAAAGCTAAAAAACTAAAAAAACTAAAAAAACTAAAAAAAGGTAAAAAACTAAAAAAAACTAAAAACTAAAAAAAACTAAAAAAAAAGGAAAAAACTGAAAAATAAGCTAAAATAAAGGTAAAAACCAATAAAAAACTAAAAAAAAAACTGAAAAAACTAAAAAAAGGCAAAAACTACAAAAAAAACTAAAAACTAATAAAAAAGTAAAAAAGCTAAAAAACTAAAAAAACTAAAAAAAACTAAAAAAAGGTAAAAAACTAAAAAAAATAAAAAATAAAAAAAAATAAAAAAAGGAAAAAACTGAAAAATAAGCTAAAATAAAGGTAAAAACCAATAAAAAACTAAAAAGAAAAAAAGGAAAAAACTAAAAAAATTTTCATCTAAAAAACTAAAAAAAACTAAAAAAGGTAAAAACTAAAAGAACTAAAAAAGAAAAAAATAAATGACGACACTCAAAGAGAAAGCGACCAGGACAAAAGGAAAGTTCGATTAGCAATCAACAAAGCACCGGGACACAGGGAGTATAAATGACGACCAGGACATAAGTAAAAAAAAAAAAAACTAACAAAACTAAAAAGAAGGTAAAAACTACAAAAAAACTAAAAAGAAAAAAACTAAAAAAAGGCAAAAACTACAAAAAAAACTAAAAACTAATAAAAAAGCTAAAAAACTAAAAAAACTAAAAAAAGGCAAAAACTACAAAAAAAACTAAAAACTAATAAAAAAAATAAAAAAGCTAAAAAACTAAAAAAACTAAAAAAAGGTAAAAAACTAAAAAAACTAAAAACTAAAAAAAACTAAAAAAAAGGAAAAAACTGAAAAATAAGCTAAAATAAAGGTAAAAACCAATAAAAAACTAAAAAAAAAACTGAAAAAACTAAAAAAAGGCAAAAACTACAAAAAAAACTAAAAACTAATAAAAAAAGTAAAAAAGCTAAAAAACTAAAAAAACTAAAAAAACTAAAAAAAGGTAAAAACTAAAAAAAATAAAAAATAAAAAAAACTAAAAAAAAGGAAAAAACTGAAAAATAAGCTAAAATAAAGGTAAAAACCAATAAAAAACTAAAAAGAAAAAAAGGAAAAAACTAAAAAAAATTTTCATCTAAAAAACTAAAAAAAACTAAAAAAGGTAAAAACTAAAAGAACTAAAAAAGAAAAAAATAAATGACGACACTCAAAGAGAAAGCGACCAGGACAAAAGGAATGTTCGATTAGCAATCAACAAAGCACCAGGACACAGGGAGTATAAATGACGACCAGGACATAAGTAAAAAAAAACTAACAAAACTAAAAAGAAGGTAAAAACTACAAAAAAACTAAAAAGAAAAAAAAACTAAAAACTAATAAAAAAACTAAAAAATCTAAAAATCTAAATAAACTAAAAAAGAAAAAAAAAGGAAAAAAATAAAGGAGAAAAACAAAACTGAAAAACGAATGTATATACAGACCGGGACACCGGGATACAAATGACGACCGGGACACAGGGAATATAAATGACGACCGGGACACAGAGACACAACTACAACGGGGACACCGGGGGAAACAGGGGGATATAAATGACGACCGGGACACCGGGACAGGGAATGGTCGATTAGCAATCACCATCAACAAAGCTCAAGGGCAATCATTAGAATCATGAGGTATAGATCTGAATACAGATTGTTTTCCCATGGACCATTATATGTTGCATGTTCAAGAGTCGGTAAACCTGACAATCTATTTATATGCAAAGACAATGGGACAGCAAAGAATGTTGTATATTCGCAAGTTTTACGTAGTTAAAACCATATATATATATATATATATATATATATATATATATATATATATATATAAATATATATATATATATATATATATATATATATATATATATATATATATATATATATATATATATATATATATATCTATATTCACAGGTGGGACATAGGGACACAACTACAATGGCGCGTAACTATTATGGCGCGTAACGACTTACGCGCGCGGGGGGGCTTGGGGGGCGCGAAGCGCCCCCACCAACTAGGTGTTGGGGTGGCGCGAAGCGCCACCCCAACAGCTAGTAATAAATATTTATTGAACAAATTTGGAGCAAAATTTACCAAGCTGATTTTATAAAACAATAAAACCGAAACCAATCAAATTCGTTCAAGCTCACTTTTGAACAGATTCTCCTATTTATACACAATTAAAGGGTCATACAAGTCTTTGACCATCTTAGGGTACACCACCTTCAGAATACTTCGCAAACGACTTGCAAAATTACCCTGAATGTAATTTACTAGCTCCCTTGTTCACTAAAAGTCACCAAAGTCATAAATGCTTTCAAATAAAAACGACCAAACGAAGTCGCTACACAAGGTTTGAAGGCGAAATACTCTGAAGTCTTCCAATAAAAATGAATAAAATAGAGACTTCTCTAAATATTTATTAAAGAAGAATAATAGTAGCCTATGTTTACTAATACATTGATAGGAACTTTTTCCCTGTTAACCACAATTTTGCTAACTGGAAGGACGAATTTTTCTACTTTGATACGAATTCCCATTGTCACAAAATTGATTTATAACACTGATTGCTGTCAAAGATTCTTGATTCAAAACAGTCTATGTTTGTGTTTCAAATGTTTCAAACCCTTGTAAGTAGCACCAGGGTCGTCACCCCCTAGTAATAATCACTGTTTCTAGTGATTTTTTCTATATTGCCTAAACAAGAAAATCCCTAATTTTGCACACAGATCACTAGATTATAGAAGAAAATCACTAAATCAACCAGAAAATGACTATAATCGATTGATTGTTTTTGTCACTGGATGGTAACCCTGGGTAGCACTAATAAGTTTGTTCACTTAAGTTCATGTTATAAGTAAACTATTTACAGTCACAGTATAAGATATCCCTTGATCTTATACTGGTTCTGTTCCTCAAGACGCAGTTCCTGCATCTTGGGAACAGCATAAGCATATCGGACATTTAGTAAACTTGTGGCCTCAAGGATTTTTTTTTTTCTGACTCGGGATACCATCCACAGTCCTTTTGCCATTCAATACACTTCCAATCATTGATAAATACATAATTTATAGTGGTTTGAAGTCACCCCCTACCAGATGCGTCGTTTAGAGGGAAGGGGCAGTTGCCCTTCCAATAATGAAGAAACAAATTATATATCCCATGCCCCTTGATTATACTTCAAAAAAGATAACTCGCAAATTAAGAAATCGTATTTTCTTTTTATTGTCTTCATAAAAAAAGCCACGTCTTTTTTTCTTTTTTCTTCACTTACGGAAAGGCAGTTAGAATTTCATCACCATTTTCACTTGCTTCAACGGGCACATCTCATCTAAGATTAATTACTTTAAAGCTCAAGTTGTAAGATTAATTTAATAAAAGACCAAAAATGGTAAAAACAAAAAAATAAATAAAAGAAGGAGACATACGCAATTATTGACTCGCATCTAAGATAAAGAATATGCAATAGATGGCTCTAGTAAAATGATAACTTTCAAAACCAATGTATGATGTAGCTTATAGGAGTAGGAGGGGGATCACCGTAGCTAAACATTAGACACTTAGCAAAGCCTAGAAAGTACTTGAAACAAACATTCAGTAGACGTAAGGACATCAAAAGCTTTGCTTACAGAGAATCCAGTAGAGGCATGCATTTGTTCATTTTCAACATTTTTTTGGTACAAATTTGCCAAATCACTAATGTAGTCTGAAACAACATCTACGAGGACGTCTAATGGCATTTGATTCGAATCTAAAATATATAGAATATGGGAAAAATTAGTTGTACGCAAAAATATTTGATCATACAGCCTGATACATAAGAGTATATATCACGTGATATTTAAAATACTGTATATCTATGTGCTTTAAAATACCATCCATGGCCTCAAGTTCCTAAAAAAATCATAATTTAGTCCCTGTTTCAAAAATAAAAGTGAAGAGGGCCAATCCCACTAATGTAGTTCATTAGGTAAAATGATAAGGGGAATAACTGGGGATGGGATTGGGTCACATAGTCTACACTAATTAATACTTCACTATCCACCTTCCTATCAGCCCACCACCTCTCTTGGAATAGTACAGACTAGCAAACGCCTATTTACAAAGAAAACAAAATAAGGAAAATTATCCCTGGGATACCCAAAGGAATGTTGCAATAACTAATGATTTTTGCTCTCACCAAAACACAGCCATTTTTGTATCCTCCGCTGGCTAAATATTTTGATAACTACGAGTTGTCTTACAGAAAACCCATTTAAACACGTTTTAAGGTGTTTAGTCATGCTATTGTTCCTCAAAGTCTCGACATGTGCTGGATAATTCTGTGAGCATAACTTAGGTGTTGGTGAGTATTTGGGATTGCAATTTTTCTTGGGAAAAGCTTTAAATGTCTCGAAAGTGTTGTTCCTCAAAGTCTCGACAATGTCCTGGGTAATTCTGTGAGCATAACATAGGTGATTGTGAGTATTTGGGATTGCAATGTTTCTTGGGAAAATCTTTACAAAATCTGGACAACGTTGTTCCTCAAAGCCTCGACAAAGCGCTGGGTAATTCTGTGAGCATGACATAGGTGCTGGTGAGTATTTGGGATTGCAATTTTTCTTGAGAAAAGCTTTGCAAAATAGTGTCAACAAAAGCAGCCAAAAGACTAGGAGGAGACTGAAAAAAGTGATTCCAGTTGCACTTCTTAATTTACCATACAGCCCTAATGCGTGCGCTTATATGCGATTGTTCTGTTTGGGCAAGTAACTTCTTGGTAAACTGCATAATAACCCCAAATAGAACCGACAAAGGGCTATGTACCATAGGAGAGCTACAATATTCTCAGAACACCGCAGTGCAAAAAAAAGAAAAAGAGAAATGCGGAGGAGGCTTCCCGCCAGCTAGCAACTCTAGTTATTCTAAGCGTAAACAAGGTAATCCCTGGGTGTTATAATAATTATTGTTAACCTTAATACGTTTGATCCTCCTTAATTTACCCTAGAGTCTGAGGAATCTACAGTCTTATAAAAAGTGAAATGCACCAAGAGCAGGATTTTTTCTTAGAAACACAGGTGTCAGTGTATGAAGAGAACTTCCAGAATCTGAAAGGCTAGTCTTGAACAATTCAAGAGAAGGGCTAAATAATATATCCTAAAAAGGAGCGTAGTAACTGAAACAAAGAAGTAGTCAGCTCTTCACAATTTTTAGAACGATGTACCTCATGAACAAATTTTTATGCCAAAAAATCGATCCAATGCGCATATCTCAGCTCTTCAAGGAATAACAACCAGAGGTAAAAGGAAATCCTACCGATTTTTGTTCAAGTACTTATATTCTTACCCTGGGCCAACTTTCTAATATCACTACTGAGAATGAAGCAAAGAGAAACCTCGAATTTCTTTAGCGTTGAAAACTATTAAAGTTTAAAAGTCACATTTTACGTCATTCCTCTGCCACAAAACTTAAACACAGAAAATGAAATACTAAACCCAACAGAAATGATAAACTAGCTAATTGAGCTTTGGGACCCATGGGAAAATGCTCCTTTTTTGATCTCTAATTTTTTGTTATTGCAAGAAACTATTTTTTGACCCTTGAACCAAGGAATCCTGGCACATCTGGATCACTTTAAGATAGCTTGAATCTCGAATGTCTGCCCTCTAGCTTACCTGCTTGAGCATAAATTTTTACTCGAGAGCAGAAATGTGGCTCGAAGAAACAGAAGCTTGACGAGACAACTTCCCATAGTTCTCTCCATTGTAGACTAAAAATATTGATTCAGCTGACGCACTGGAGGGTCTTGCTCAAAGACAAGCAAAAACCCTTTTTTTTTTAGCTCCAGGCAAGAATGCATATGGCTATCCAAAATGTAATATCATATTCATCAATCAGAGATACACACCTTAGGTGAAAACTTTGGAATTAAGACACTCACAATTTCCTCAAAATAAACTAAAATTGACAGAATAAGAAAAGCAAAACAGGAGAGAACCAAAATTTTGCAACACAATTACACCAGGAATCAACTTTAAGCAAAGAAAGCGAAGGAATGAAACAATTTATTAAAAGGCACAACAGTTTGTCAAAACGGAGAAGAACTCGATAAGTTGTCAACGCACTAAATCAAAATCATACATGAAAAAAAAACACATTAACCCACTAAATTCTAGGCAAGTGAGAGGCCAGAGGGATGGGGATGGGGGCTAAACATAGCAGGCAAAACGGAAACAAACAAATAAATACTAAAAAAATTATGCCTAAAGAAGAAAGGTCCTTCTGAACTCAAGTACTTTCAGCAAGTTTCTGATGATTTTACTGTCAGATGGAAGGAGAGTGCAAATTACCTTCCCTTCCCCTATAGGCGCCGATGTTCATTTACCATGTTGCAGTAAATATGGGTTGGGTGCTGTCTGTTAACGAAAAAGAACAATCTGATAAATTAACAGTTTTACTCACACGTGTAACCCGTCATGGAAGCTTGAACACATATTGCTTTTCTTAAGAGCTGTTTGGCTATATCCTTATCCAATTTGTTTTTATCGATACGTTTTGTAGATGGCTTTTCTACATGTTTTACTTCCAGTTCTGGAATTGCAGGTACCTCTTCAATGTCCTATTAAATATTTCCATTGGTTATCTCTAATATTGCGAAGATAAAAGCAAGAGATACTACAGTAAAATAGATAAAAACACATAAAACAAGAAATACTGTGAAGTAAGATGGCGGTAATTAATATACACAGAGATTTAAATGGGCAGGATTTATGGATTCCGAAATTCTCAGATTTTGAAAAAATACGTTTTTTATAGAAAAGTATCTTTTCTCGCAATTTTATAGAAAACGTAAAAAAAAATAACGAAATTTCCCCTTCAAATTTTGAAAATGCATTTGCTTCCTCCTGCATATTCATAGACTGCACACAGGATACCCCACTGTATCCTGTTTTCAACAGTTTTCAAGAGTGAGCGTGCTATGCAGCTATGAACAGACTTGGGAAGGTTTAATGCCTGTAAATAGCTTCTTACTGGTAAGATAGTGAGTTTTATTTTTATGGAGTAACAACAATGTCTGGAAGACTTGTGATGATTTTGTTGTTCAGAGACCAAGTCAACAATGCTTTTTATATTTGAAGTGGCTTTTTTTATTTTATATTTTTATATTTGAAGTGGCTATGTTTAATATTCAAACTGAAACTATGAGATTTGAAAATTAGCTTCAAATTTGAATTGCATCAGTATTTCGGGAGGAATCAAAGGATTATGAATGCACTAATTGCTCTCCTTACAATTGTATACAATAATATGCCAATTTCCGCATTTCTCTAGAGATACAGCTTAGATAACATTTATGTATTGATGTTAATATACTTTTCTTTTCCCTAGAATGAAGTTGAAGCACACCTACTTAAGAATATATAAAATCTCGTCGAATTTCCTTGCTTTGAATGTGTACTCAGCTTTTTGTTGGAATTAAATTCAGCCTAATAAATCAATCCACTCCTGGCCGAGTGGATTGGTGCGCTGGATTCAGGATCCTTTGTCTGAGAGGACGCGGGTTCAAATCCCAATGTACCCAATTGTTCAGTTTGGGACGGGGGTCAGTGGCGTGAGTCTGTAAGCTTAGCCAGAGTCGAGCCAGCTCTAAATGGGTACCTGGAGAAATATGGGGAAGGTAAACAGGAATAGTGTGCGAAAGCACAGGATGGTTGGCCCCCAGCCCCCCATTGCATTTTCTGGCTGAAGGGCCAAGAAACGGAGATCAATACCACCGGTAGGGACTGTAAAGTCTAATTGCTAGACAGGATAGACATAGTAAGTAAGAAAGTACATAAAATATTTATTACCCGTATTTTTCACATGGAACAAAACGGAGTACAAGAAAAAAAAATATAGCTAGAAAATTGATATAATGAGTTTCATTTTGTGCAAAATAATAACTTACACATGATGAGGCTCCAAATTCTTTAGAATTCAACCACTTTTTCTGTGTGTCAATCCATTGTAGCATATGTATTATTTGTGCATTTTCTGAATCAAGCTTCCAAATTTGCCGAAGATCCCTGAAAAAATACAGTAATATTATAATAGATTAGGATGGCTTCAGCAATAAAATATACTAAAAAATATTTACATAAGCTATGTCTCACATACCAGAGTAATTTTAGCTCAGTAATACATATCATGCTAGAGAAAAAAAAGTTATGTTTTCTTCTTCTTCATAGTCTCTCTGTCATTAATACTGACCCGATTCTGAATTAAATAATTGCTCTATGCTTGCCTTTCTCCAGGATATATCCAAGAAGAATGATCAAGGGTATCAGAGATAATCTTCATAATGATGTCGATTGGAAAATGATAATATGACATATATAAAATATTTGATGATAAATACACTGAAAAATATTTACATAAGCATGCCAGAGTAATTTTAGCTCAGTAATACAAATCGTGCTGGAGAAGAAAAAAAAGGTATGTTTTCTTCTTCTTCATAGTCTCTCTGTAATTAATACTGACGTGATTCTGATTTTAACTAGGTGCTCTATGTTTATCTTTCTCCAGGACATATCTAAGAAGAATGATCATGGGTATCAGAAATAATCTTCTTAATAATGCTGATTTGAAAATGATTTCCCATGCCTAAACAGACAACTGTAGCCAACAAGACACCTGAAGAAGAACAGCTTATACCCTGAACCAATGCACGTTATAAAATTGCCCACCTTGCTATGGACAGTCTATTAAATGTGGGTGAGAGCGAGTGTGAAAGTGTGAAGACTAAGGTGAAGACTGAGACTAAGATGAAAATTTCAGGGATCTTTGGGGAGAGGGGCTGAACTGAATAAAAACTAACTATGTCCAAACAGATTATCAAAAGTGTATCAACAGTATCTTAGAAACAGCTTAGAGCAAGAACCTGAAACTTTTAAAGCATGACGACAGGGATGCTCAATTGACCAAAAGGTAATATACGTGTACTGCTACTATTGCTACTGCTACTACTGTTACAACTACTGGGACGAGAATTACTATTAAGGCTAAAGATATGACGGTGAAAATTATACAGAATATAGAGTAGGAATTTGAAATGAATTAAAACAGACGTATGAAAATACAGGTTGTTAAGAAAACAAGCTATTTACATGCAGGCAGGAACTTGTTAGGGTATTAAGCTGAAACTGTCAAGGAATGTTGAGGGGGACGTTGAAAAAATAAAACAAAAGGCACTACGAGGATACTGCTATTACTGCTACTACTAATACAACTATTGCTACTATTGAAGCTACAGGAAATGTTGGCTTAACCAAAAAATAACATGTTTATGCAAGTTGTCAAAAGGGCGTATCACCAATATCTCACAAACAGCTTAAAGCATTAAGTCGAAACTTTTAGAGTATGTTGAGGGGGGCGGGGGTGATGAACTAATCAAAACACACACTGCACAAACTAATACTACTACTGCCCTTAACTATAACACTACTACACAAGCCGCATTTCAGGAGCAGGTTAATGTATTAAGGCTATTAAGACTAAAGGTATATGGGTGAAAATTAAAGTAGATGTTAGGGATGAATTTGAATTAAAACAAAATACACCATGTGAAAGACGGTTGTTAAAAGGGTGAAGCAGCAATATCTTTGGAAGGGGTTGGACTATTAAGTTAAAACTGACAGGGCATGTTGTGAGGGAATGTCAAACAAACCAGAAGACAATATTTGCATCCTACACTGCTACTTTTATTAATAGTACAACTAATACTACTGATTCTTTCACTAATACTACTCCAAATGCTCCTACAATTACTTCTGCGACTATGATTACTATTATTACTAATACTAACAGTATTAGTAAAACTTTAAGGGAATGGCGAAGGTGGTGCTCAAATGAATCAAAACAAACTGTGTGCACGTGGGTCATCAAAGGAGTGTATTAGCAATATCCCAACAGCGCCCTATGGTATTGGGCATAAACTTCCAAGGCTAAAAATATTACCACTATTTTTTCTAATACTGCTAATGCCACCATTACTGCTACCACTTAATAAAATCACAGTATATTCAGTGCATTTAGGTTATCAAAACAGACCAAGATGTCAAGATATCCAGCTGGAATGTCTAAAAAACTTTTCTAACAAAATGAGTTTAAAAAAAAAAAAAAGTAAAGAGCTATATTAAACCGAGATGAACAGAAATAAAGTCAAATAATTGTTCAAGCGTAAAACTATCATAAACCACAATAAATAAATAAACACAACTTGAAAAGAACAGAAATTACTAAAAACAAACGAGTCAAATTAAAAAAAAAAGCAAAAGCTAAGAGGAGTGGGGATGATTTCCCCAGTACCTTCTAAAGAACAGAACATAATTTATATTTTAGTGAAAACAAAATACAGTTTGAATATGTCATCTTTTTATAAAGTTAAGGAATACAAAATTATAAGAACAGGAATGAATGCTAGTATATATACTAAACTGTATTCATTTGATTTTTGCTTGTTTTTTTTCAGTAATCTTGGCTTTGAGGGGTGATTTTTTTCTCTCTTTTTTTTAATATTAAAGGCAATAGATGCAGATAGCTCGAAATAAGAATTGTTTTTATTATAGTTAACAGGTTAGTAGTTAAGTAGCACAACATATGCAGTGGAAAAACACAGAATCAAGTGAGGAAGTAAAACTCTCCTAGACTTAGATTATATTGATGTTCAAGCATCCTAGATGAAATTACTAGCAAATTAATGAATATTTAGAGGTTGTGTAAGTTCAGGATTCAAGAATGGGTTTGAAAACAAAGACTAATTCATTCAGACTAGGAATAAGTGAAAGTGAATAGCGATGTTGGGTAACAGGAAGATCGATGAAGTAGGCAACTTTGGTTACTTAGGCAGTAATATTGGTAAAGATGGTGAGTACAGTGAAGGTGTTCGAAGAAAAATCATCCTGGGGTGTCATAACCCAGGGTGATTTTTCACAGTCAAAAAAGATTTCGAAGAATAAGAAAATAGGTGTGCAAACCAAGATTAGAATATTGGAAGCTACAGTAATGACAGTGGTCAAGTATATTTTTGATGTTTGGGTGCTCCAAAAAACAGAGGAGGATTTACTAAATGTTTTCCAGATAAATTGCCGACAGTTTTTTTTGGATACCCGACTGACTGACCATATCTCAAACAGTAAACTGAATGAAAAAGTGATTCAACCCCGCTTTCTAGGGCTATAATGAGAGGAAATAAGAGATGGCTAGAACACGTTCTGCAGATCAATGATCACAGATGGCCAAAGCTTCTCATTATCGGCCAACAGTCTAAGGCCAAAAAAGCAGGTTGTCTCCAAATGGCATCGGAAGATTTCGTAAAGAAAGATCTAAGGGATATAGGAACTTCGTCATGGGAGGATGTAAAAGGGGGGCTTTGAATATACTGGGATGGAAGAGAAGTGTGCATAGCTGAGTTGGTTTCAGGTCCCTTAGTGCTGAAGTGAGTTGTTAGAGGTAGTAGCATCAACTTCACGCTTCTTGAGGAGAAAATAGACTACTGGATGGCTTTACTTGCTCTGAAACCAGGAAGCTCAATACATAATGCTTTGGTGATTTTAAATCAATTAATATCTCATTATTTTCAAAGAATTGTTTTTCCCCTTTTTATTTGAGACTTTTTGATTTGATGTTTCTTTTATGGCACACGATGGCAGAAAGCATCACTTTATAGTGGAAAAATCTTTCTTACTACTTAAAAAGAACACTCGAACTTTGAATTTCTAATCAAACAAACCTTTTCCTGACTGTCTAGAACTATTGGTTTGATACCATAATCCCAGGGAAAAAATATTTGAGTCCATGATCAACCTTCTGAAAAAACTCAAATTTTCACATTTTTGCAGATACGGGCATGAAATCATTACAAAGAGTTTTCTACAATGTATAGAATTTTATCATATAGTTTTTACCAAGATCACTTACTCTTTTGAGAGTGTTTTACCCATTTTCGAAAATTAAGTCCAAGCAAATTCTAAGTCCAAATAAAAAAAATCTAAGTCCCCCCAAAAAATCTAAACCCCCACAAAAACATCACAAGTATTTTTTTTTTTTGTAATAGATAAAATCACGACTGACATTTTCATATAATCTTCATTTTGTGTTTTAAAGTGTCATAGGTGATTTTTTTGTAATAAGTATATTCAATGTGACTTTAAGACATGATAAAAAAAAGTTGAAAATATTTCAGTTAAAAAAAAAAACAAAGTAAAAAAACGTCACAACAAACATTATTTTTCTAATAGAAAGAAATCACGACTGACATAGAATGTATATCATCTTCATTTTGCATTTTTTAAATGTCAAAAGTGAATGTTTTTGTTTAAATATATTTAATTTGATTTTAAGACATGGAAAAAAAAGTTAAAAATTTCAACGTTCAAAAAATTCCGTTCAAAACAAAAATTTGGGATTGGAGGACAAAATTTTAATTTGGGAGGGGGAGGTCATTGGAGCCTTGAAGGGGTACATAGGGACCCCAACTCATGCGCAAGCGTAGTAATGGATAACCAATGTGCTCGGGACCATTCAATTACAGAAATGATACCTGGCCGGTTTTAGTCATTACAGTTTTTGGAGATCAAAACAAGTTTCATTGACCATCGCAAGAATATGTCCGTATAGCAATTATCGGAAATTACTGTGGTATGCATGTTCTCGGAATGATACCAAAACTGTGACCGGGAACAAATCACTGATAGCACTAATCATATATCTAACACCAACTGAGAAATTGCTTGCGCAATTAACTTGTTACAATAAAATGATGCTTAACACCAGTTGGCTAGAGCCCAGAAACAATACAATGATTACCTAGAATATATTTTCTAAGAACATGATATCATCAATGACTTTTAGGTTCAGTCGAGTAAAGTGTAGTTCTTTTACCGTAGGAAATCATGGGTCTCATGATCAGTTCCTAGACCAGACCTAAATTTGCTAAGATCGACGGAAAAAGCTACTTAGAAGCTAAAATGTGTTCCTGGAAAAGAAAACATATCGCCATCTACAACAGTAGTTAATGATAATACCATCTATGGCTTACTGGAGAATCCCCTGTTTCAAGGAATGCTCTTATCTTAAAGACGATGGTTAGACAATACCAGATAACGCGTCATTCTTGAAATCCTCGGAAACATTTCACGAAAGTCCCGGCAATTAGGATAGGGCTGCACTTAAAGTGCATAACCCCTCAAAGTACCGTTCATCAAAAAGTACCAAAACTAGTATCAAAGTAACAATATCAAAGAAAAAATATCAAAGTAATGAAAGCATCAAAGTAAATAAGGTATCGTAGTAACAATAACCAGCTTGCACGGCAAATCGAAGTTGCCAAGTAAATCAATAAAACCAAGTATTAAAGTTAATAAATTGTCAAAGTAACAATAAGCAAGTTCCATAACTCAGAGACATTTCCCCGGGGATTGGGGGCGGGGGGTTCAACCCCGGAAGCATAGTTATTTGGCCTTAGAACGTTTTTGAACAAATTAGAAATCTCAAAGTTTTGACCGGATGCCCTTTGGGAAAGTGGGGCGTGGGCTAGTTTTGTCCATTAATCACTTTGAATCCTATAAAATAACCAGAAGTTTCAATTTCCGATCGAACGAGTCCCATCCAAAGTTAATACGACCACCCCTTCCAAAAAATTGTATGTTCTAATTACAGGCAATTTACATAAGTTACAATCCTTGCCCCAAGGACTATGGAGGATTTCTCAGCCCCTAAGTTATAGTAAGTTGAATTTTGGATTATTTTGAAGGAAATGGATTTTTCTAAATTTTGATAAGATGTATTTTAATTTTGTCAAAACTTTATTAAAATTTTTCGTATCTTATCAAAATTTTTAATAAGATGGCAAAAGGGGGGGGGGTTACTTTTTGATCACTTTCGATTTTTAGAAGAGGCATGATAAATCCTGATTTCTGGTTGAATGAGCTTCCTCCCAAGTTTATATGACCATTGCTATGTCCAAATTTTATCGGACGCATTTGGGACAAAAGGGCTTTGGAGAGGGGGGAGGGAAAGCTAGTTGCCCTCCAACCACTTTTGACCCTTAATAAGGGCATTAAGAATTCTTATTGACAATCAAATGAGCCCCCTCCGTAGTTTATGCGACCATCCCTTCCATAAAAACTTTATATGCCCCTGGGCCATAATTTACAGTACTTGCCTCCAGACTTTGGGGGCTGTGTTATCCCTGAAATTTATGGTATATGATCTTTGGTCTGTGTTGGACAAAATGGCTATATGAAAAAATCGATAAGACGTATTTGGAGAAAATAGGGTTGGGGGGAGGAGGCTAGTTACCATCGAATCATTTTTTACTCTCAAAAACAGAATTAGAACTTCCGATTTCTAATCATTTGAATCTCCTCTGCTGTTTATAAGACAACTTCTTCCATTAAAAACTGTATATGCTCCCGGGGCACAAGTTAGACTCTTCCCCTGGGATCCTGGGGGATGTTGACCCCAAAGTTTTGTTAATTGATCGTTGGATTATTTCAAAGAGACTGTCTATCTAAAAATTTTGATCGAATGCAATTGAGGGAACGAGGGTGTGTGTATGTGTGTGCGCGGGGTATATACCATCCAATCACTACTGACTCATAAAAAGATTAAATGAGCCACTTTTCGAAATTTACACGACCACCTCTTACATAAAAACCTTATACGCTCCCGGGGCATAACTTAAACACTTACCCCCAGCTTTGGGGGAATGTGTGAAACTCTGCTGTTTATAAGACAACTTCTTCCATTAAAAACTGTATATGCTCCCGGGGCACAAGTTAGACTCTTCTCCTGGGATCCTGGGGGGATGTTGACCCCAAAGTTTTGTTAGTTGATCGTTGGATTATTTCAAAGAGACTGTCTATCTAAAAGTTTTGATCGAATGCATTTGAGGGAACGAGGGTGTGTGTATATGTGTGCGCGGGGTAGATACCATCCAATCACTACTGAGTCATAAAAAGATTAAATGAGCCACTTTTCGAAATTTACACGACCACCTCTTACATAAAAACCTTATACGCTCCCAGGGCATAACTTAAACACTTAACCCCAGTTTTGGGGGAATGTGTGAAACCCAAAGTATTTGTTATCTGATGTTTCAACTATTCTAAAAAGATGCCTATCTAAAAATTTCTACTGGATGGGTTTGCGGAAAAAACGACGTAGGGGGGGAGAGGGTTAGTTGCCCTCGGATCTCTTTTGACTCATTTAAGAGTGACATAGAACTTTCAATTTCCAATCAAATGTCCTCTCTGAAGTTTATACGAGAATACCTCCCATTAGAACCATATATGTCCCCTAGGCATAAATTATATCAAATTGTCTGTGTCAATCTCATTTTCTAGCATGCATCGAGAAACATTTCCTTAAAACAAGCCAATTGTAAGACAAATCCTTGATTTAACAAACCATTGTTATATGGTTCCCTTCCAAAAATATTCACTTGACAGAACCATTTAGTAATAACCTATCTAATTTAAGCGGAAACCATTTCAAATTGTCTATGTCAACCTCATTACTAGCATGCCATGTCCAATTATAATATGAACCTGTTAAAAGTTCCTTTAATTTTCAAAATCAGTGATGGTTTCTCAGCGTACATTCAGTGAACCGAACTTGTTTCTAGCATATAATCAAATATTTTCCTAAAAGAAGCCAGTTTCAAGACAAATTCTTGATTTTTAATATTTATCAATTTAACAACCTATTGTCTATGGCAACCTTCTAAAAAATATTCACTTCACAGAACCATTAGCTAATAATCTGTCAAATTCACGCAGAAATCGTTTCAAATTGTCTCTGTCAACCTCATTTTCTAGCATGCAACGTCAAACATTTCCTTAAAACAAGCCAATTGCAAGACAAATCCTTGGTTTAACAATCTGCTTAACAAATTGCTAAAAACCGGTCAAATTTTCGAAAAAATAATTTCAAATTATGTATGTCAACCTAATTACCAGCATATCAGGTCCGATTCTAATTTGAACCTAATCAAAACTCTTTAATTTTTATCAGATGGATTTGAGGAAAAAAGGGCGAGGGGGGCTATTTTACCTCGGATCTCTTTTGACTATTGAAAAGTGAACTAGAACTTTTAGTTTCCAATCAAATGAGCTCTCTCTGAAGTTGCACCCTTTCCATAAGAACCCTATATGCCCCCAGGACAACTTAAAATGCCTGCCCCCCGCCGTGGGGGGTTTTGTCAACACTAGTTTTTGTTATCTAACTTTTTACTATTCTTAACAGAATGATTATCTCAAAATTTTTATCTGATGCATTTGGGGAAAAAACAGAATGGAGGGGGGAGGTTATTTTCCTTCCAATCGCTTTCAACTCTTAAAAAGTGAACTAGAACTTTCTCTTTCCAAACAAATGAGCTCTCTCTGAAGTTTATCCGAGAGTCCCTTCCATTAAAACCATACATGACCCCATGACATAAATTACAACACTTTTCCTCGAACCCTGGGGGGCAGTTGTGTGACACAAGAGTTTTTGTTATATGATCTTTGAATTATTTTTAACAAAATGGTTATCTCAAAATCTTTATGTGACACATTTGGGGAAAAAAGGCGTGGGGACTAACTGCCCTTTGATCAGTCTTACTCTTAAAAAGTGAACTACCACTTTGAATTTCCAATCAAATGACCCCCCTCTGAATTTTATACAAGCATCCCTTGTATCCCATGGAAAAATGGGCATGGGGAGGAGGGGCTAGGTGTCCTCCAATAGCTTTTGACTCTTTAAAACTGAACTTCAATTTCCAATCAAATGAGCCCTCTGTGAAATTACAAAAACCATATATGGCTTCATGGCATAGCTTACAACGTTTTCCCCCTGGCCCTGGGGACTTGTTTTGACACCGGGGTTTTTGTTATCTGACCTTTAAACTATTTTTAATAAAACAGCCATCTAAAAATTTTTATCTCATGCATTTGGGAAAAAAGGTCATGGGGCTAGTTGTCCTCTGATCACTTTTGATTCTTAACTAGAACTTCCACTTTCCAATCGAATTAGCCCTGCTACTACTACTACTACTGCTGTAACTACAACCATGATTAAAGGTATGAAGGTGAAATTTTCAGCAAATATTGAGGAGGGAGGCAGAACTGAATGACAAACCATCTGCATGCAGGTTGTAAATAGGGCATATTAGCAAAATATGGGTATTTTCGAAGACCACACCGCCTTTCTATGACACACAAATAACATTTCAAACAGGGATAAGTTCTTTTAATTAGATAGTGAAAAAAAAAAGACAAAAACTCTGAATATAGCAACTGCATATGCAGTGACCTTTGATGATGCTGATTATGATCACAGTACATGTGATCAAAATATCCAGAGTTTTTGGCATTGTTTTTTCACTGTCTAATCAAAGGATTTATCTCTATTCGAACTGTTATTTTTGCATCAACAATATGCCTTACAAATAGCTTGGTGAGTGAAGATGAAACTTATAGGGGTTTGTTCAATAGAATGTTGAACTAACCAAAAGGCAATATTTGCATCCTACTACTACTGCTACAAATACAACTACACTTACTACTGCTACTGAAGCTAAGGGTATTAAGGCAAAGATTTCACGGAGGATTGAAGCAGTGTTGAATTAAATCAAAACACACTATGTGCATACAGATTGTCAAAAAAGCAGGAAACTCAATAATGACTGAGGGTATCAAGTTGAAACTTTCAGGGGATGATCAATATACCAAGGACACTTTGGGGGGAATTTGAATTAATCAAAAGGCACTATGTGCATTTTATCACAATTGCAACTATATTGACTGCTAAACCTACTATTTCTACTGAGGTTAAGGGTATTAAGGCGAAACTTTAAGCAAACATTTATGGGCGGGAGGGTTGTTAAAATAAATGAAAGGTTGCCAAAAGATGTACAAGTTATTTTTCAGAAATAACTGAGAGCATTAAGTTGAAACTTCCATGGTGTGTTGAGAGGAATGCTGAACTAACCAAAAGGCATTCTGTACATACAGCTGTAACAACTACTTCTGCTACTGTTACTATGACTACTGCTACTGAGGGTAAGGATAGAAAGGTGAAACATTCAGGGAATGTTTAGGGGGATGTTGTGCTAAACCAAAACAAACTTTGTGTATTTATGTTGTCAAAAGGACATATCAGCAATATCCCAGGAATGGTCTAGGCCTCTAGGGTATTAAGTTGCAAATTTCAGGGCATATTAAGGGGTATGTTGAATTAGACAAAATGTATATACAACTACTGCAGTGACTGGTACTACTAATGATACTATTACTAATACTGTTATTGTTCTCTGTAAGCTAAGCCAGAGTCAACCAAGCTCTGAATAAGTACCTGGATGGCTGGCCCCCAAACCCCCATTGCACTTCCTGGCTGAAGGGCCACAAAACAGAGATTAACACCACCAATCTGGACCTAGAGGGTCTAGTACTGTCATACTTACTGACTTTTTTCACTACTACTGCTATAAATGATTAGATTAGATTAATTTATTTCAAAAACATGTATACAAAACATTTTGCTGCACCTGCTAAGAAAGCCCCTTTGGGCTTGTTGGCAGCAGGTGGCAGTCATCTCTACTCTACATATTACTACATACAAAGATTCTACTTATGACACTCACGTATTATTAATATACTTATTAATATACTTTTGCATCATTACCATACTATTCTTTGGCAAGGAAGAATCTCTTAACAACAGCTTTGAAGGAAGCCAAATGACTCGAATTTCTTATTTCAATTGGAATAATATCCCATACAGAGGGGGCAAAATTTCTAATCACGAAAGAAGCTCTAGCCGTATTTCTAAATGGGTGTACCAGATTTGATGCCCTCGTGTATTGTGGCTATGAAGATCACAATTAATGGAGAAAAAATTTTCGAAAGAAGAGGGAAGTATATTATTAATAAATTTATATGTGAAAATACTAACTTGGTAGTCTCTTATTTTTGAAATATCAAAAAGTTGATTCTTAGTATAAAGTTCATTAATATTATGAGTAAATAAAGTTTTAGGTGATAAAAGTTTAACGGCTTTATTTTGGATTTTTTTTATAACATGATACAAAATTACTAGCCCATAAAGAGCAACCATAGCAAATATACAGGTAAAAAATAGCAAAATAAAGTAATCGAAGAATTTTATAGGATACTAGGTTTTTAACTTGGCGAAGCACACCCAGAGATCTGGACAACTTTGAAGCTATAATATTTGAATGTGTTTTCCATGATAGATTTTCATCAATCATAAAACCTAAATACTTTGTTACCTTTACTCTTTTTATTTGATTTCCGTTTATTATTAAATAAAAAAACAAGTTTTTTTAAATGAAAGTAAGGAGCGACATTAAAACTTAAAACGAACAGAAATTACTCCGTATATGAAAGGGGCTTTTCCTCCTCGACACCCCGCTCCTTACGCTAAAGTTTTTTACTGTTTTAAAAAGTAGAGTTGCGAGAAAGAATCAAACTTTAGCGGTCATTACCACGAACTGTTTGATTAATTCTAAATTAGTTTCAATACTAGATATCCGAGAAAATAGAATGTAGTTAGTTTTATTATAATTTAATGTCAAAAGATTGAAATCTGCCCACTCAATAAACTCGGTCATTGCCTTTATCATTTTATCAAAAAGTAGATCAACTGATGGAGCAGCTACAAGTAAAAGAGTATCGTCTGCAAAAAGGATTATACCAGCCTCTGACAAATAATACTTAATCCAATCAATAAATATTAAAAATAAAAGAGGACCTAGTATAAAGCCCTTGCTACTTAAACTACAAATACTACTACAATGGCTACTATTAAAACTATTGAAGCTAAGGATACTATGGGAAAACTTTCAGAGGATAGGGAACTAAATTGAAACACTCAATGTGGAGACATATTATTGACCGGCTGTAGCAGCTATATTTTAGGAAGAGCTTAAAATTCTAAGCTGAAGCTCTCAGTGCATGTTGACTGGGATGTAAAACCAACCAAAAGGTACTACATGCATACTACTGGTTCTACTACTACTAACACTACTGTACTGCTAGGGCAAAGGGTATTAAGGAAACATTTTCAGGAAATGCTGATGGGTGTGTTAAATTAAGTTGAAACAAACTGTGTGTATGTATGTATTACATACACATTGTGTTTATGTGGCTATCAAAAGGCTGTATCAGTAGTATATCAAGAATGGCTTAGAGAACTAGGCTGAAACTTTCAGGACATATTGAGGGGTAGGTTGAACTAACAAAAATGCAATATGTTCACATTGACATGACTAACAGGAGTAGTAGTACTTCTACTGCTGTTAGTACTAATAATACTAAGGCTAATAGTATTAATGTGGAACTCTCAAGGAATATTGAGGGGGATGTCATGCTAGATCAAAACATGTTATTTGCATGCAGATTATCAATAGGCTGTATCAGTAGTATCTCAGAAACAGCAAAATGTATTTAGTTAGGTCTACTAGGGCATGAGGGGGATTCTGAACTCAACAAAAAAGATACAATGTGAATACTATCACTGATCACTGCTAATTCCACTACTGCCATTGCTTATACTACTCCTATGCCCCCAACTATTACTTTTGCTACTGTGGATACTAATATTACTAACACTGAAGGTATTTATAAACTTTCAGAAAATAGTAAGGGCGGTGTTGAATTGAATAGGTACAGTCTATGCACATGTATATTGTAAAAGAGGTGTATTACCAATATCCCAGCAACAGCTTAGGGTATTAGGTACAGGTATAGCTTAGCTGGAATTCCAAGAGCTACCAAAATTATTACCACTTTTGACAATAATATATACTCTACAAATACTACTACTGCAACTATTGAACTAAATCAAAATGGCTAAAGTGCATCCATGTGGAGCATCCAAGAGTAGAATAGGGTATTAAGTAGAAACTTTGATGGAAAGTCTCTTGCTTTAAAAAAGAATCAAAGGCACTGTGGGCATGCCAGCTGTCAATGCATCATCTTAGCAATATCTCAAGAATGACTGTGGGTATTAAGTTGAAACTTTCAGGCCTGCCGCTATTACTATTTCGTCTTTTACAAACTGAACTAAATCAAAAGACAGTAAATGAATCCAGGCTGCAAAATCGTATATATACAATGTTTTAGAAAGAGCATTAAGTTTTAGTTTTCAGAAAAAACTTGAGGTGTAAAACTAAACCAAAGGATATGATACTATCTGTTCATTTTTTCAAAACAGTGCATACTTTTGAAAATTAGGGAAAACCTTTGTCCAATATATAAATAGTGTGACAAAGTATGAATTCTTATAGACAAAAAAAAATCAGAATATTTTTATTTACCAATGAAAAAGAAAATATAAATAAAAAATAAATAGAAATTAATAGATTTTTTATATAAGATTAGTTTTCAAAGAAAAGTAATAAAGAGCTACATTAAACCAAAAATGAGCAGAAATTAAGTCAAATAACCTTTTAAGTGTAAAACCACCACAAATCATGACCAATAAATAAATGAAACCCAAAACAGACAGAAATTACTTCAAATAACCAAGTCAAACTCAAAACAAGCATAAACTAAGAAAAGTAGGGCTGATGGCCCCATGCCTTCTAAAGACTGGAACTGAATTTGCACTTTGCTGAAAATAAAATTCATTTTCATTGATTTCTTTTTTTACTTTTATAAATCCAAAATCATTAAGAATTAAAGGAATAAATATGAGTATATGTATATTAAACTGTTAATCTAAATTCACTTGTTCTTTTACTTTATTTCCAGGATAAATATCTATTTGCTGGATGATATTATTTAAGGTAATTTAAGAATAATGGTATTTCCTTTTTTAATATTATGAGAAATAGAAAGATTCAGTGCAAAATAAGGATTATTGTGTTCTGCTTTTCAGACCTAGGCTTGGCTGATGGCTCAAAACTATTTGGTGTACCTGATAAATCCTAAATACAATCTGACCTTGACCACATTCAGTCACAATAGTCCTCTGCACCAATACACTATGAATGATAACTAGACATCATCCCCCATACCTCTCCAAACTTGCACCAGTGGCGAAGATCTGGGGGTCACTATAGATGATCTTCTGAAGTTCCATGAACACTCTGCATAAACTGTTTCCAAAGCAAATTCTAGCCTTGGACTTATGGAAAGAACACTTACTAGCCAATCACATGGAATCTTCTTAAAGCTATACAAAGCAATTGTGAGACCAGTTCTTGATTTTGAAACCTGCCTTGCTGGTCGTTTTGCAAAGGTGATATACAATTCATTGAATATATACAAAGGAGGGCCACCAAGTGCATATCTGGACATTGTGAGCAACCATATAGTGAAAGGCTATCTAACATAAAACTCTCATCTTTGATCCATTAATGCAAGTGGAACAACATGCTACTCATGTATAAATTTGTCAGCCAACCCCTAAATAATCTCTTTACCCAGTTACCCAACAAAATACAAACACAACATCATTCTAAGTAGCTTCATAAGCCCAGGCTTAACAGTAGAATTAGACAAGACTTCTTTAGCCAAAGGGTTATCAATAATTGGAAGTGTTTAAGCAAGAAGACAGAGTCTTCAACATAAGCTGAAGTTTTTAAAAGGAGACTTGACAAAAGAGCAGGAAGCTAAACCTTCAAGATATAACTAGAGCTGCCCATTGTCTGTGTCTTGTACATAGTGGTTAATATATATGCATATATAAGAGTTATGCTAGAATGCTGATGCTGCTTGTCATACTCAACCCACTTGTATACTCTATCAGAAAGTTGATGTTTTGCAGTGGTGTCTACTCTAAACTACAGGAAAATGGTCCCCTTGATCATACCTATATGTGGTCACCATTCCTAAGTGGGCTTAAATTGTATCTATCCTAGCACACTCTTAGTTGGAAGGTGTGTCAATGGGCTATAAACATAGTCACAACCCTGTTGTTTTATATTTTGTGTAAATTGTTTTAATTGCCATATCAACAATGGAGCCAAACATATTCAACATTGGACCTTATTTTGCTTCAAAGTTAAATATGTTAAATATGACAGAACATCAACAAAGGCATCAAGTAGTGTATTCACCTTCCATCTAAATAAGGAAGTTTTAAATATAATAATCGTTTTAAATATACATGCAATGTAAAACCCTAATTACTTCTAATTCCTTGTTTTTAATAAGGCTTTTACCAGGCAATGTCTTTAAATTAGGCTTACAAGTGAAATGCTAATTCTATGCAGAAAGAGCATAAAAAGGAATTGAGCAATTTATTCACCTTCTTTATGAAAAGTGGTATCAAGGTTTCACTAATAGACTGAGCTCATGGCCAATACAATTCTTTCCATCAAAAGACCATTTAATAACTGCTTCTAAAATGAATATTACACACCAGCTAACCCAAATTATAACAGGACATTGTCAGTTAATTATTTCTTAAATAAAATTAGAAAAGCTAGAACCAGAGAGTGCATTTTTGGTGAAAGTGAAACTTGTAGCCACTTCCTGTTTACTTGTCCTGTTTATTTCTTACAATGTTTTAGTATGGAACTAGAACTGCATTCTTTAGGAATTAATTTCCCATTTTGTCCTAGTTTAGTAATTTCTGATAAAGTATTAAGGAAATGCTTGGATAGATTTTTGTATTGAACTAGAAGACTGGTTTGATATTAATATTTGATATTTATACCTGATTGGTGCCTTTGATTGTAGCATTTATTAGTTTCATTTATTCTATTGTCTGTTTTTTTTTCTTCCTATGTAGTGTTAGTTTGTAGACATTTAGCAGTGAAATACTTGTAAAGGTTTAATCACTTAATAAAATCATCACCGTCATCGATGTATTCACCTTGTCTCTATATAATTCATTTCTAAATGCAATAGTCCTTTCACTACCACATTCACTTTAAAGCCCATAAATAGACCCTAAAGTGACACCCAATTCATTATTTACAATAAGGCTATTGGTGGGTAAGGGCTTTAAATTAGTTTACAACTGAAACAATTATTATGGTTAGAACGAACATAAAACAGTACCTCATACTGTATTCATCTTGTCTCTATGTAATTCATGGAGTCATCTCTAAATTTCCCAAAACCCTTTAACTTATTTTAAAATAATATTTGATATATGATGGATCTTAAATTCTTCTGTAGCCTATCTAATGATTTTGAGAGGTCAAGAAACCTATTCATAATGAATATAAAACAGATGGAGGGGCAAAACAATAATAAAAATATTTAGAACTATGTAAAACCATTGATAGACAGAGTTACTTCTAGAGGGGGGGAAGAGGGCAGTTGCTTTGGGCACTGTGGCTTGGGAGGGCACTGCAGCTAAGAAATTCCCTAATTTGGTCTAAGCCTTCACTTTGATTTGGCTTTTTTTTTTGTTTATATTTGAGTCAGGAGTGGGTAGGATACAAGATTTATTATCAGAAAAGGAAGTAGGCTAATTTTGAAAAAGCATAGAACAAGAAGCCTTATTAGGCTATCAGGTTTTATTCAAATGAGCCATAGCTCTACAGTTCATTACCACGAACTGTTTGATAGGCCATGGAAAAAGAGGCAAAACACCCAAGATAAAGGTCTTGAATAGCAGCTCTCTAGATACAGACACACTAGAACAGTAAGAGAGACATTTCTTGACTACTAATTTAACGATCATGTTTATGGTTCTGTGTCCACTCCTTTGTCATTTTAAACAAGCAGTTGTAAGTGCTTCAAACATCTTCCCATGGAATTATTAAGACTTTGGAATAATTTCAAGAGTTTTATTCACCTAACTCTATTTTCTAAAATAAAAAAAGCCCCTAAACTGGCATTTCAGCAAATCTTCCAAAGAAATCACTAGAGTCAAGACAGTAGGCAAAAAAAAAACAAAGTTAAGACCTATCTCCTAAGCATGTATTTTCAAAGCCTCAGAAAAGAAGACAAGTAGAAAAAACTCAGAAACAACTTTATGGAGTAAGGCTAACTATAAACATATTCCTGGAAGATTAATTGCCTAGCTCAACCACTTCCACAAGAGTAAGATAAATATGCCTAGCCCACCAGTTGCCTACCCTGGGTTAAATTAACAAGATCTAAGGAATACCTACACGATATTGCTAGGAACATCATCTTTGTGGGTTGTCAGAGTTTCGTGAGACTTCACTTCTATGTTATTTATAATAGAGGCCACATCATCTGCACTAACTTTGAACTTTTGGGCTATGGATCCCCAGGTCATGCTTTTAAAGTTTAAATTTTTGCTCCTGTAAATTTTTGCTCCTGTCGAAAATTTTCTCCGAAACATATTAAACAGATTTTCGCTAATCCTTGGTATATATTTACATGATTTTTTGCAATAATGTTCACA